>NC_133376.1:41362740-41394523 GCF_049309525.1 Garra rufa | reverse complement strand
AGGGCTGCTCGATTATGGCAAAAATCATAATCACGATTATTTTGATCAATATTGTAATCACGATTATTTAACACGATTATGAGTGGGTCTGGAACTTGTGATTAATTTAAAGATAGCAATACAACAAAAAAAAGATATAATTGAAAAAAGTGCTTTTTTTGGGAAAAGTAGCATAGTCTAAAGCAGTGAATGTATTTATTTGAATGTAAAATAAAACAGTGTCTTCACTGTAAGAATGAAACATGCTTTGTTTCTTATTAAAACTACAAAAGTCCTTCATTCAAGAGCAGTGAGTGATTTTTCTCTTTGCAAACAAATGAAAGCCTGTTTCTGATATAGAACAAAAATGTAAAAAAGGTAAATTCTGAGTTTGTATCTCTCAATTCAGACTCTTTTCATACAACTCCGAGAAAAAAAACATCAACCTGTGAGATATAAATTCAATTCTGAGAAGTCTAAATTGTCAGATATACACTCTCAATTGAGCAGAAAAAAGTCTGAATCTTGAGATCAGATGCTGCAGATAACTTGAGATAAATCTTTATATTTTTATTTCATGGCAGAAGCAAAAAACAAAATTATGAGAAAGTCAGAATGCTGCATTTATATCTTGTAATTCTGAGTTTTATATCTCAATTCTTTGTTTATATACACTAGCAGTCAAAGGTTTTTGAACAGTAAGATTTTTAATCTTAGTCTCTTCTGCTCACTAAGCCTGTATTTATTTGATCTGAAGCAAAACAGTAAAATTTTAAAATATTTTTACTATTTAAAGTAACTGTTTTCTAGTTGAATATATATTTAAATGTAATTTATTTTTGTGATTTTAAAGCTGAATTTTCAGCATCATTACTCCAGTCTTCAGCGTCACATGATCCTTCAGAAATCATTCCAATATTCTGATTTGCTGCTCAAAAAAAAAAACATTTATTATTATTATTATTATTATTGTTTAAAACAGCCGAGTAGATTTTATTTCAGGTTTCTTTGATGAAAAGATTGATGAAATAGAAATCTTCCTTAACATTATAAATGTCTTTATCATCACTTTTGATCAATTTTAAGCATCCCTGCTAAATTAAAGTATTAATTTCTTTAGTTTCTTTCCAAAATAAATAAATATACTCATATAATAACTCCACGCTTTTGAATGGTATAGTGTAAAATGCTACAAAAGTTTTTATTACAGATAAATGCTGATCTTTGGATCTTTCCATTCATGAAAGAATCCTGAGAATTATTTTTTTACTCAACTGTTGTAAGTATTGATAAAAATAATAATAATACTGCAAATCTTTACTGCAAAACATTTTATTAATTTAACACATCCTTGGTGAATAAAAGTATGTAAATAAAAATGTACTGACCCCAAACTTTTGAACAGTAGTGTATTGTTAGAAAACCTTTCTATTTTAAATAAATGCTGTTCTTTTTAACCTTTTATTGATTAAAAAGTATCACCGGTTCTAAAAAATTATTAAGCAGCACAACTGTTTTCAACATCGATAATAAATCTGAATATTAGAATGATTTCTGAAGGATCATGTGACACTGAAGACTGCAGTAATGATGCTGAAAATTCAGCTTTGATCACAGAAATAAATTACATTTTAAAATATATTCAAATAGAAACCAGTTATTTTAAATACTAAAAATATTTCACATTTTTACAGTTTTTGCTGTACTTTGGATCAAACAAATGCAGGCTTGGTGAGCAGAAGAGACTTCTTTAGAAACATTAAAAATCTTACTGTTCAAAAACTTTCGACTGGTAGTGCATCTTGTAATTCTGAGTTTATATCTCACAATTGTCAATCACAATCATAAACAAACTAGTTTGTAATGCAAATAGCTTTACTGTTTACTGCACCTTGTCGTTTTTTTTTTTTTTTTTTTTTTTTTTAGGAGTGGGCAGTTTTACCTTTACTGCAAATAAAAGTGGGCAGTCCAAAAACATAACATTTATCTCAGTTTTATCATATATAGAATGCAAAATGCTTAAATACAAGCATTTAGGTCAAATGTAATCGATGCAATATTTCAAACCATTAACCCACAGCAAGTTAAAAGTAGGATAAAAGCAGACTTGGCAACCCTGCATCCAACACAAGCTGACACCTTCATTCAAAGCAACTTACATGCGCTGTATTCACTGGGAAATCGAACCCATGACCACAAAGTTGATTGTGCCTAATGCTTGAGCTTCAGGAAAACTTAGGTACATTCGGCATATTTCATCCTGCTGCTCTTCTCTTACTATTTCTGCAGTATACAGTACAAATACTGAAACACATGCCAGTTGAAAATGAATCGAACCAGAACCTTACAACTTTCAGAATCATTAAAAAACATGTTTTTCCATTAAAATACACAGATACAGATCCTCTCTGCATCTTCCAACATCGAGTTTTTGGCTCATGATTTGATGAAGCTGCCAAAAGTTAGTTAGTTTGCACACAAAACTGAAATTAAAAGGCAAAATGATGATCATTACAGCTCTGAGTGTCTCCTGTGCATTTAAGAGTCTTTCTAAAGCAGACCTACAAACCTTAACATCTACAGAACAAAAGTTATAGGCACAAAAATCTATTTTTAGAGGAAATGTGTGTGTTTTCCTGCAGCTGCTGTCCAGATGAATTTCAAATATTCCTCTGCAGGTTCATCTCTCTCTTTCTGTTCTTCATCATAATCATGTCAAGAGAGGATTGTGGGATATAAAGGAACAGAAAGGCAAATATGTGAGCAGATTCCGCATGTGTTTATCAGCAGATGTTTGGAGGATCCGCTCTGCTCGGCTCCTAAACTCTTCTGACAAACACATCCAGAACTGTACTCCGCTGATTATGAGGACGAGCCTCTAGATGGCGCAGATTACAGATGAACTCACAAACAACAATCAAATATGAGCTAATATGAGCCAGCATTCACCCTCATACAGAAGTGTGTCTGTAGTTCAGTAATCTTAGATCAGAGTTTTGTCCACCTTTAGCTATAGTTCCTTTCGTGTCTTACTTCAAAGAACAATCACTAATCCATTCCCGCTTTATGATTATTAAATACAAACATATGCAGCACATATTTCACATGGCATTCAGAAGTCTTTCATGCATCTCTCTCTCTCTCTCTCTCTCTCTCTCTCTCACACACACACACACACACAGAGAGAGAGAGAGAGAGAGAGAGAGAGAGACATACTGCCATCTTATGGCTCATAGAAGAACTGAATTGTAGTTGAACTGACACTAAATTCACTGTATATTAGGGCTGTCCAATTAATCGAATTTCTATATAACTACATAATCGTTCAAAGCTGCGATTACCAAAAAAAAAAAAAAAAAAAAGAAAGAAAAGAAAACGTTCATTATTCTGCATGCTTAAAGGAGTAGTTCACTTTTAGAACAAATATTTACAGATAATGTACTCACCCCCTTGTCATTTGTGACCCTGGACCACAAAACCAGTCATAAGGTTAAATTTGACAAAACTGAGATTTATACATCATATGAATAATAGGGATGGGACGATACACCTACCTCCCGATTCGATACGATTCCGATACTTGGGTGCCGATACAATATGTATTGCGATTTTTTTAAGAATTCCGATTCTACAAGTATTGCGATTCGATATTGTAATGTGTTGCGATTTTGTTTCTTTCTCTCTAGACCATATGGAAACATGTGAATAGTACACAATATATACACAATAAAAAAAACATTTTAGCATTTTTCCTGTTTTATTTCAGTTTATAACAAATATATTTCAGCATAAACAAACAGCCACTAAATGTTTCCACACTTTGGATTTAAAGTGTGATAAGAGATGTGACATCATGTAACCGGTACAACACGTCGCCCTCTGCTGAAATAAAAGACATAACTTTCGTCCGCCTCGTTTATAAGTAAGTGCTAAAATAAAGCAATGTATTTAATATGAATTAATATCGATTCTGGTGTAAAAAAATCGATTTTAAAATCATAAATAAAAAAATCGCGATAGTTAGGTGAATCGATTTTTTGTCCCATCCCTAATGAATAAGCTTTAAATAAATAAGTTTTCTATTGATGTATGGTTTGCTAGGATAGGACAATATTTGGCTGAGATACATCTATTTGAAAATCTGGAATCTGAGGATGCAAAAAAATCAAAATACTGAGAAAATCACCTTTAAAGTTGTCCAAATTAAGTTCTTAACAATGCATATTACAAATCAAAAATTACATTTTGGTATGTTTACAGTAGAAATTTTACAAAAAATCTTCATGGAACATGAACTTTACTTAATTTCTTAATGATTTTTGGCATAAAAGAAAAATCAATAATTTTGACCCATGCAATGTATTTTTGGCTATTGCTACAAATATACCCCAGCGACTTAAGACTGGTTTTGTGGTCCAGGGTCACATTTTTCAGTCGTAAAGAAATAATTCAGTCGTAAAGAAATAAATAATTTCAGTATTTCTCTCCATATAGTGGACTTCTATGGTGCCCCCGAGTTTGAACTTCCAAAATGCAGTTTAAACGCAGCTTTAAAGGGCTCTCAAAGGGTCTTATCTATCAAAACGATAATTATTTTCAAAAAATTTTTTACAATTTATATACTTTTTAATCTCTACACAGAGTACACACAGAGCTAGACAAGATGAGCATTTGAGGTTAAAAAGTATATAAATTGTAATTATTTTTTTTTAGAAAACAACCAATTGTTTTGCTAGATAAGACCCTTCTTTCAGCTGTGATCGTTTAGAGCCTTTTGAAGCTGCATTTTGGAAGTTCAAACTCTGGGGCACCATAGAAGTCCACTATATGGAGAGAAATCCTGAAATGTTTTTCTCAAAAAAATTAATTTCTTTACGACTGAAGACAGACATGTACATCTTGTATCTGTAAATGTTTGTACTGATAGTGAACTACTCCTTTAAGAGACGTGTTTAGAGCGTGAGAGGCGAATTGATATTGTTATGGTGGGCACATCAAAATACCGAGAATAATTATTTATAACAAATTATTCAGAATTATGAATGCATTTTAAGATAACTTTTCTAATCAACTGGTCACAATGCAACTGTGTTATTTAATGAGCTAACATGAACTAAGAGTTGTATTTTTTTAACAAAGATTAATAACTTATGTTGCAAATGTTGTGACGTTTAATGCATTAACTAAGAGATCTTACTTTAAAGCGATACCTTAGAGATCCTTATAATTCGTTTGCACTTTAATCTGTGTACATTTTTGAACTTGTCTATTGCTTTATTGTATTTAATGTTCAGTTATTTTTTTGTTATAATATTAATAATACTGTATTATGACACCACTTTTTTCGCAAATAAATTTCAATATCATAATAATACTATAAACCGTGATAAAAGCATTATCAATTAATCGCAACATGAAAATTTACATCGACGTATCCCTATGCATATTGCATATTTTTACTTGTTTTTATTTAAAGAAACCAAACCAATGTATCATTGACATTTGTGACAAAGAGAAAAGCAATGAAAGTATTGCAGGACGAGTGTTTCCAGCTTGTTTTTTTATTATTATATAAAATTGTGATAATCGTAATTAATAATTGCAATTAAAATTTGAAGGGAATAGTTGATAATTATGATTTTTGTCATAATCATGCAGCCCTATTGTATTTGATGGTCTACTGGTCTTTTTTTAATTAATTATGATTAATTATTAATTATGTGTGTGTTTTAGTCAATATGTTAAACTTAACATTCTCAGTTGCTTCAGTAAAAAAGTGATCTAGTCTGAATAGGGAGAGAAATCTGCACAGATCAAGCAAACCAAAACAAATATGTGGCTGGATTTTGATGTGAGAGACAATGTGAGATGGACTTTTTCACTGGATTGTGGATTCTTAATAATATTGTTTTAGCTGTATTAAAGGCAAATTCTGCTGGCAGTAGTGTTTTTCCAGCAGGTGTCAGTGTTTTACCTCAGATCAGTGTTCAGTCTGTCGATGGTGCGTTCAGGCACTCCGTGGATGTTTCTATATGATCTTCAGGATGTTCAGGACTCCTGCAGAGGAGAGAGAATGTTCCCAAACATCTGCTATCCAAACCAAACATTTCACATCTCTCATCTGTTTAGATCCTGACTGCGTTACACTGAAATCCTTCCCTGCGGAAAACCGGGAGAACCCGACAGTTCCCACCGTTTCACTGAGACATTAGTTTTCATTGACATAAATATATTTCGCCTTCATTTAAATTAAATGTTGTGTTATATATTTTTTTTTTATGTTTATGTAGTCTTTATATTTTTGTATTTGTTCAAAAGTTGAACTAGTTAAAATTTTATTAAAAAGTTTATTTGTGTCATCCTGTCTGTGCACATCGAAACTTCTTTTACCAAGTCAAACTCCTTGTGTTTGTAAGCAATGGAGCTCTTTATTATTATTATTATTATTATGCAGTAAACAACAATAACAACTACAAAAACAAAATAATAACAAAAAGACAACGAGGGTTACATTCCTTAATCCAAAGCATATTATATTATCTTATAGGATTTACAGCATGAAAGAATCGTACATGCAATAGAATTATTAGAGTTTTCTTAAAGAGTTCAGATACATATCAAAGGAGTTTTCTTTGAAAATGTACATTTATGAATGTAAAATTGTAAAAATGTAATATTTATCAAGGAATGACAATAAATTAATAGTAGGTAAATTTACAGTGAGAAGGGTCGAAATTTAAAGAGAAACCAAAAAATACATTTTGGGGGGTTATACAGAAGTTTGGATCAAAGTTTTTTTTTTTTTTACAAAATTAGTCGAAAAAAAAACACTTTACAGTATGCACATTTACATTTACCAGATAGCAATTATGGATAATTTTAATAGAGACTTCAACAACTTTATTAGATAAAAATATTTTTTGCTGAAGAAGCCAAAACTCTTTCCATTCTATATCACCAAATGTTATTCCAAAAACTCACACAAGCAGGTAAAGCAATAACGCTTTTTCTGATTCTGATAAAAAAATTACGTGTTTTGTGAACGCAATGAATTAAGCAAATCTTGTTTGATTCAGATTTGAAATTCAAAGGGCTTATCACGAATCATTTGGAACTTCCAAGCGGTTTGCGAATTGAATGATTTGCGATCCGTGCTCTGATTCGCGGGTTTACGAATCATTTGATTCAGATCGAAACTTCGGAGCGGGTTTGTGAATCATTTAATTCAGATCGGACGTTCGACGTTTGTTCACGACTCATTTCGTGAATTTAATGATTTGCGATCCATGCTCCAATTCACGAATCATTATTCAGATTGGGACTTTGGAGCGGGTTCGCAAATCATTTCAAAGCGAAGCTTCGGAGTGGGTTCGCAAATCATTTGATTCAAATTGGACTTTTAGAGCGTGTTTGTGAATCATTTAATTCAGATCAGACTTTCGGTGCTTGTTCACACTCATTTCACAACTCATTTCTCGAGTTGAATGATTTATGACCTGTGCTCCGATTCGCGAATCATTATTTAGATCGGGACTTTGGAGCGGGTTTGCGAATCATTTGTTTCAGATCGAAGCTTCAGAGCAGGTTCGCAAATCATTTCTCGAGCTGAATGATTCGCAATCGCTGTGCTTAGATTCGCGATTTATTCTTTACCGTTGGGGACTTTGAAGCGGGTTTGCAAATCATTTGATTCAGATTGAAACTTTGGAGCGGGTTTGCGAATCATTTGATTCAGATCGAAACTTCGGAGCGGGTTTGCGAATCATTTAATTCAGATGGAAACTTCGGAGCGGGTTTGTGAATCATTTAATTCAGATCGGACTTTCGACGTTTGTTCGCGACTCATTTCGTGAGTTGAATGATTTGCGATCCGTGCTCCAATTCACGAATCATTCTTCAGATTGGGACTTTGGAGCAGGTTCACGAATCATTTCAAATCAAAGCTTCGGAGTGGGTTTGCGTCTCATTTGATTCAAATTGGACTTTTAGAGTGTGTTCGTGAATCATTTAATTCAGATCGGACTTTCGGCACTTGTTCACACTCATTTCACGACTCATTTCGCGAGTTAAATGATTTATGATCCGTGCTCTGATTCACAAATCATTTAGATCGGGACTTTGGAGCAGGTTTGCAAATCATTTGTTTCAGATCGAAGCTTCGGAGCAGGTTCGCGAATCATTTGATTCAGATCTGGCCTTTAGAGCAGCTTCGTGAATCATTCAGATCGGAAACTCTGATTTTTCACGACTTTTTCTTACCTGATCACAATGTCTGTGGTTCAGTGCCAAACAAGTAATGAATTTTCCTCAGAAGAGACAAAAACAGCAACTCACTTCAGTGTCTGATTATAATTACATCCATAAGATTTTTACGAAATTTGGATGAACTCGTGAATCTGTTGTTTGATCTCTTCATATTTCAGGAGAGAACTATAGTTTCCAAACATCGCTTGTTAGGAATTGCAAGGGTGTAGAATTTAGAGACACTAGCCTCTACTAAATTGTCTCTAGCAATAATTTTGATGAAACAATTAAATGTCAATTTTCTACGTTGTCTCCCCACCAATGCCAAAATCAAACCCACACCCTTGGAATTAAGAGAGTTTGTCTTCACAGACACCATCATATATCCGAACACTGCAGTCTCTCTCTCTTTGTCTCATATATCAATGGATATAATCTGATCTATAGCTGGATTTGAGTCAGCACTTCTCTCTGGATGAGCAGAAGCTCCTCAAAGCTGAAAAAAATGTTTGATTGTATGAAAACATGAACTGTTGATATGTCTGAACCTGAATTTCCATCAAACTGACAGTTTATAATCACATCATCCATCAGAGAGACCCTGAACGGTCATGTATGACTGTAATGTATGGAGTGTGATTTAAATATGTGAATATGCTAATGAGATGCATTAGTATGCTAAGAGTGAATGTTATAGATTTAACGCTTTAAAAAGAAAATAAGATGTTTTGTCTAAACACTGAACATTATCAATGATGCATAACATTTGATGATGATTGTAAATATTCTCTCTGGGTTTTATTGTGCAATATAGGATGCTGTTTGTCTGAATATCTGCATCATCCTGTTTGTGGGGCTGATGGGTAAAAGCAGCAGCTTTTGTTATCAGTGTGTTTGAATGAGAGGGCGTCTGTATTCAACTCATCTCATTCACACTGAGAGCGTCTATCAGTCCGGAGCTCTCAAGGCCAAAATCACTGTTATTATGAGACTTTCACGGCGAATCTCATGAAAACATTCTACGTTCACCTCAAAATCACTTCATGGTTTTTAGGATGACTGACATGTTTTTCATCTTATAAAATATAAAAATCTTAATGTGTTTACATGCATTTATTACACAGATTTGGGATCAGACTTGTAATGCTTTCTGTTTTCTAGTTTCTTATGTTCATCAAGGCTGCATTTATTTGATTAAAAATACAGAAAAAAAACTGTAATATTGCAAAATGTTATTACAATATATAGCAATGGTTTTTATTTGAATATACTTTAAAATATAATTTATTGATGTGATGCAAAGCTGAATTTTCATCAGCTGTTACTCCAGTCTTAAGTGTCACATGATCAACAATCATTCTAATATGCTGGTTTATTACTAGAATTATCAATGTTGGAAACAGTTGTGCTGCCAAAACCTGTGAATATTATTATTATTATTATTTTAGGATTCTTTGACAAATAACAAGTTAAAAAGAACAGCATTTATTCAAAATATAAATATTTTCTAACAATGTAAATCTATGCTTTTTCTATCACTTTTGAACACATCCTTGATGAATAAAACTATTAATTTCTTTTAAAAGAAGAGAGAATAAAAATGTACTGATGCCAGACTTTTGAACAGTAGTGTTTGTTGTTGGAAAAGCTTTCTATTTTAAATAAATGCTGTTTTCTTTTTAACCTTTTATTGTTCAAAGAATCCTGAAAGAAAAAGTATCACAGGTTCCAAAAAAGTATTAAGCAGCACAACTGTTTTCAACATTGATAATAAATCGGAATATTAGAATGATTGAAAATGTATCTTTGTATCACAGGAATAAATTACATTTTAAAATATATTCACATAGAAAACCATTTTTTTAATTAAAATAATATTCCACAATATTGCATTTTTTCTGTATTTTTGATCAAATAATGCAATTATTTAAGGAAATTAATACTTTTGTTCAGCACATTTTATTACATGTAAATGATAAAAAGTGAGCATAAAGACTTAAATTGTGAGAAAAGATGTTTCAAATAAGCTGTTCTTTTGAACTTTCTGTTCATCTGCACTGTAAAAAATGTTCACCATATTCAAACTAAAAAGTTCAGCAGCTGCCTTAAAAGTTTAAGTTAAATCAACTTAAAACTACAAGTCATTTTAACTTACTACAATAAAAATTGTAAAAGTTGATTTAACTTGTGAGCTGAAATGACTTAAGTTGATTTAACTTAAAATTTTAAGGCAGCTGCTAAAATTAAGTTTTTAAGTTGAAACTGGTGAAAATATTTTACAGTGTGTGAATCGTAAAAAATTAAATGTATGAGGGTTTCCACAAAAACATTTAAGTAGCACAACTGTTTTCAACATTAACAATAATCATAAATGTTTGTTGAGCAGCAAATCAGTATATTAGAATGATTTCTGAAAAATCACGTGACACTGAAGACTGCAGTAATGATGCTGAAAATACAGCTTTGATCACAGAAATAAATTACACTTCAACAGATATTCAGATAGAAACCTGCTGTTTTAAATTCTAATAATATTTCACATTTTTAATAATATTTTATTAAATAAATGCAGCCTTAATGAGCAAAAGTGATGTCTTAAAAAAAAAAATCTTACTGATCCCAAACTTTTGAATAGAAGTGTATATGCATATTATTTCTTTTTTTAATTCATTGGGAAACTCATATCAGAATAATAATCGTCCAAAATCTGAACAAACCCATCTGAAGGCCATGTGTATCTCAAACACACACACATTCAGATGGAGTTTTATAGGTTTTGGATTTGTGTTGTATAGAGAGAGAAACTCGTTATTAAAATGTTCAGAGCAAATAAACAGCAGCTTGAGCAGAACAGAACCAGAATGTGGGTCGATCTCTCTCTCCTGGAGGGACCCGAGTGTGTGTGTGTGTGTGTGTGTGTGTGTGTGTGTGTGATGGAAAGTTTAACAGGCTCATATGGCAGTCATTACTGCAGTTAAACACGTGACACTAATGCCTCTAGTGTTCACCAGTGAAACTACACACACACACACACACACACACACACACACACACACACACACACACACACACACACACACACACACACACACACACACACATATACCCTAGGCGTTTGTTTCCAGCTCCATGTTTTACAGAACCAGTGACCTTTACATAGTAGTTTCACCTGAAGCCATCACTAGTACTGGTGCTGATAGTGATGTGATGAAACTTTCACATGCAAACGCTTAAAAATCTTAAAAATCACAAACATTTCTCTCTCTTTCTGTAATCCAGTATGAAATGTTTTAATGCTTCGGCACTGCTGGATTTTCCCTCTCTTTGTTGTCGTTGAATTTTCCTTCATTTCCATGGATTCCCGTCGCCAGAGTGACTCACTGAATCCGGACGCTGATCTCAGATCATCAGATTTTCCTCCATCTGTCCGAGTCTCAGAACGACCCACAGAAACACAGATTTCTTAGTTAAAATTTTTAACGTGTCTATATAGTGTCCAGTTATATTAGTGCATCATATATAAGCGCAACATCGAGTTGCATTAAAAATGAAGTGAAATCAAACATGCATTTTTCTGCACACAGTGAAAACAGTAATAATTACTTCCATCCCTCACATGTGTTACACAGACGCTCATTTTCACAGAAATATTCTTCCGTTAGCAGATAAAACAACATTCACACACAACACACAACGCACACAAACAAACATCTGGAGAGGAATTTCACATGGTCAACGACCCTCAGATCATTTCACTGCATGCAGCTTTCAGTTAGACCCATATAGTATTCTTCATTTGGATCCAATTTTGTAATGCAACTTTTTAAAGTGGTCATATGATGTTGCTAAAAAGAGCATTATTTTGTGTATTTGTTGTAATGCGATGTGTTTATGCAGTTTGAGGTTCAAAAAACGTTATTTTCCACATACTGTGCATTATTGTTGCTCCTCTCTGCTCTGCCTTTCTGAAACGCTTTGATTTTTACAACTCATCGTTGATGGAACCCGATGCGTTCTTTGATTGGCCAGCTATCTGGTGCATTTTGATTGAAAGAAATGTGTGTGAAAGAAATGTTACACCCCTGACATGCAGTTTCTAGGCGTGATGCGACAAAAACAATAAAACCCATTATAAACCAGGCATTTGTTGCATCCAGCAGGGACATAACTACTGAATATAATGACTCATACTGTCTTTTGTAATGAGAAAATGAGATGGGATACTCTGTCTTGAACCAGAGTATGCATGTGCATCACAGAGCAAGATAAGCTTTAACACATTAAAAAGTATATCAATTTTACAGTTTTTAGAAAATAACCAATCGTTCCGCTAGATAAGACTGTTCTTCCTCGGCTGGGATCATTTAGAGTCCTTTGAAGCTGCATTTAAACTGCATTTCGGAAGTTCAAACTCAGGGCACCATAGAAGTCCACTATATGGAGAGAAATCCTGAAATGTTTTCCTCAAAAAACTTAATTTCTTGACAACTGAAGAAAATAAGGCATGAACATCTTGGATGACAAGGAGTGAGTACATTATCTGTACATTTCTGTTCTGGAAGTAAATTTGTCCTTTAAATTCAGTATTTTTATTTATTTATTTTTAATATTATAAAAACTACACTGACATTTAAAAAGCCATTATTCCACTTCCACAATAAAACTGATAATTTACTCACCCCCATGTCATCCAAGATGTTCATGTCTTTCTTTCTACAGTCGCAAAGAAATTATGTTTTTTGAGGAAAACATTCCAGGATTTTTCTCCATATAGTGGACTTCTATGGTGCTCAACGGATTAAAGATTAAAAATGCAGTTTAAATGCAGCTTCAAAAGGCTCTAAACAATCCCAGACGAGGAATAAGGGTCTTATCTAGCAAAACGATTGGTTATTTTCTTAAAAAAATAATAATTGTACACTTTTAAACCTCAAATGCTCATCTTGTCTAGCTCTGCGTGAACTCTGTGTATTCTGGTTCAAGACAGTTAGGGTATGTCAAAAAACTCCCATCTCATTTTCTCCTCCAACTTTAAAACCATCCCACATCGCTGTTTTACTTTTTTTGTAAAGGGCATTGCATGTTCACATTGTAAACACTGGGTTGGTACTTCTGCAGCGATGTAGGACGATTTTGTTAGTTAAAAGAGAAAATGAGACGGCAGTTTTTCGACATACCCTAACTGTCTTGAACCGGAATACACAGAGTTGACGCAGAGCTAGACAAAACAAGCATTTGAGGTTAAAAAGTATATCAATTGTACAGTTTTTTAGAAAATAACCAATCGTTTCGGTAGATAACTCGACTGGGATCATTTAGAAGCTGCATTTAAACTGCATTTTTAACCTTCCATCTGTTGAAGTCCACTATATGGAAAAAAAATCCTGGAATGTTTTCCTCAAAAAACATATTTTCTTTGTGACTGAAGAAAGAAAGTTGAATTATCATAATTAAAAATGAAAACTGATACTGAAATAATGCTGTGGGTTAATGTGCCATTCAGTGTTTGTGTTCCTCACGTTCCTGATGTGGTTTTGTAAATCTGCTCCAGCTCATGCTTCTGGTTTCTTTCCTCTCAGTCTGGTCTTCTGGCGTCCTGTGGGGTCGGCAGGGTCCCGTTTCCTCCGGCCGCTGCGCAGGGGGCCGACAAACATCTGGAACATCCATCTGACGGAGAACCACTGACGTTCCTCACAGACGCAGACCAACCTCAGATATCAGACCACCGTCTGTGAACGCCACAAACATCTGAACAAACCTGCACATGATTTCATCACACTCCACATTCCTTCATTATTGTGTTAGAGGAAAGTTTAGCCTCTAAATGACCGTCCTGTCATCATTTAATCACCCTCACTTTGTTCCAAACCCATATTTGTTCTTCTGTGGAAAACAACAAGTATATTTTGAGGAAAGTGATGCTCACAGTTTGTCCACAGCGAAGGAGCTCTAAAGCTTTTAAGCTTGAAAACAAGATGATCCACATTAAGTCTTCTGAAGTCATTTGACCGATTCGTGACAATTTCAGTCATTATTTAGTCTTGTGAGATGAACCTTTTCTATAAATAAATAGATTCATTCCAGCGTCTGATGTCATTAACGTTAAACATCTCATGAAGGTGAATAAATACTGACAAACTTTCAAGTGCAATCCAGGTCAAATTTAGAATTTTTTCAATAATGAAAAATAACAATTATCAGATGAAAAACTTAAAAGCACTGCCTTAGCGACTAACTAAAGCTAGACAAGTTGAAGTTTGAGTTCTGAAACGGCTAAAAATAAAATAAAAATAGAGCGATATAAACAATTAAACATCATGAAATGACTAAAACAAACTAAACTTAAAATGAAATCTGAAATAAAAGCAAATTCATACCAAATACTAGATTATTAATACTAATATATAAATATGCACAACTTTGCTGGTCATTGTTATTTTTGTATTAATTAAAAGTTGTAGAACAAAGTTGTCAATAAAACATTATTGCAGTATGTTTTATGAGAAAATATTTCTAGGAAACTTGTTTTCTGCCACTGAACAAAAATAAAAAGCAAAGTTTTATCTCACAATTCTGACTTTTTTCTCACAAATTGAGTTTGCATCTCGCAATTCTGACTTTTTTTCTTCAGAATTGTGACATAAACTTGCAATTGTAAGAACATAGTCTTTTCTTTTTTTCAGAATTGGACTTTATAGCTTGCAAATGCAAGTTTATATCTCATGATTCTAAAAAAAAAAAAAAAAAAAAAGAATTGCAAGAAAAAAATGAGTTTATATCTCGTAATTCCAACATTATTTTTTGCAGATGAGTTTATATCATAAAATTCTAGGAAAAAAAGGTCAGAACTGGTAGATAAAAAGTCAGTTACCCTTTAGATTATTATTATTATTTTTTTAGGCGTGCATAGATTTTTAGTCTTTTTACTTCAAAATGTAGTTTAATTCAACGTTACTTGCTGTTTCTTTGTAATGTTTGTACAAACCTACCAGCTAAACTGGTTCAAAGTAAATCCTACACCAAATTGTCAGTGTATAGACTCTATTAGCTGAATATAATTAGATAAGTTATTAACAGATTTTTAAAAATGTGACCCTGCAGCACAAAACCAGTCTTAAGTAGCATTTGTAGAAATATGCAAAAATCCACTGTATGGGTCAAAATTATCAATTTTTCTTTAATGCCAAACATCATTAGGATATTAAGTAAGGATCATGTTCCATGAAGACATTTTGTAAATTTTCTACCATAAATATATCTTAAAACTTAATTTTTGATTAGTAATTTGCATTGCTAAGAACTTCATTTGAACAATTTTTTCAATATTCAGATTTTTTTTGCACCCTCAGATTCCAGATGTTCAAATAGTTGTATCTCAGCCAAATATTGTCCTATCCTAACAAACCATACATCAACGAAAAAGCTTGTTTCTTCAGCTTTCAGATGATGATTGTGACTGGTTTTGTGGTCCAGGGTCACAAATACATTGTTTTGGTCAAAATTATGGGTCTAAACGATTTTTATTTTATGCCAAAAACCAAGTGTAATCCAGGTAAAATGTTCAATAATTGAAATAAAACTAAAATAATGTAACAATTATCAGATGAAAAACTTAAAAACACTGCCTTAGCAACTAACTAAAGTTAAACAAGTTGAAGTTTAAGTTCCAAAATGACCAAAAATAAAATAAAAATACAGCAAAACATAACCAATTAAAAATGACAGAAAACAGAAATAGATTCCAGATTTTCAAATAGTTGCATCTCAGCCAAATATTGTCCTAACAAACCATACATCAATGGAAAGCTCATTTGTTTAGCTTTCTAATGTATAAATCCCAATTTCAACAAATGGACCCTTATGACTGGTTTTGTGGTCCAGGGTCACAAATATATTGTTTGGGTCAAAATGATTGATCTTTTATGCCAAAAAATCTTAAAAACTATCATATCAAAACTTAATTTCTAATTAGTAATATGCATTGCTTTGAACTTCATTTTGACAACTTTAAAGGCGATTTTCCTCAGATTCCAGATTTATAAATAGTTGTATCTCAGCCATATATTGTCCTTTCAAACCATACATCAACAGAAAGCTTATTTGTTCAGCTTTCTACTGTATAAATCTCAATTTCAAAAAATGGACCCTTATGACTGGTTTTGTGGTCCAGGGTCACAAATAATACTGAATTATGATTAAGACAATTACCAGCTTTTGCTCCAGCGTACTCGAGTTGATTAACAGCTCTGATCGTGATTGGTCAAACATACACTTTTGTGTTGCTCTGCTGATGAAGATGAGGGCCTGTTCCTGCGTCTTCATCGTCCCACAGCAGGAGGTCAGAAGGTCAGTTCTTCTGCTCTCATCTGATGGGAATCTGACATGACAAGCTGAAGAGGAGAAAATTCCCCACGAGATTCAGCCCTGAATCCCTGATCAATGAACCGGAGCTAAACAACACGTGTGTGTGTGTGTGTGTGTGTGTGTGTGTGTGTGTGTGAATGAAGCAGACAGATTATTGATTGTCTCCTTCATGAGGATGACGGGACGCTCCAGGGACGAACCGACAGGTTTCTCAGAGGAACAAAAGCCATCAGAACGTGTGCCGCTCACTGACCTCAAGAGAAATGAGCGACGGTAAGAGACTGATGAAGAAGAGCTGAAGACTCACAGATCTGACGATGAGCAGAACCTGAAAAACAAGACAGAATAACAATAATTCATGAGCCAGAGTTTTAACATAACTTAATGTTTAGGAGAGACACTGCAAGCAAAAACATTGTTTTTTCATGCACCTGTCAAGTTTGAGATTTTGGGCTTTTCGGTTTATCATAAAGCGTTTTTTCAGACTAGTGGAAAGAAAACATCCAAAAGACACTATTAAGTGTTTCTTTTATAGCACTTTATCTATTTGTGTCAATAGATTTCAATTACAATGCGTATTTTTAAAGGCCAAGAGTTTTTTCTCCTACACTGAGCCATAAATCTCCACTTCAGCAGCACTTACACACACCACACTTTACATTTGTATTCCTGTCTATATCCTGAAGGTTTTTCACTGAGGAATTTGTTCTTATATAATTTGCTTGATTTAATACAACATTTTATTCCCCCAAATAGAAAAAAATATAGTGTTTCCTGTCTGTTTTAAGTTTCGTGAACCCCCGCTCAAGTCCCGAATTGAATCAAATGATTCGCAAACCCCTGCTGAAATCCCAAATTGAATTAAATGATTTGCGAACCCCTGCCGAAGTCCCGATTTGAATCAAATGATTTGCGAACCCCTGCTGAAATCCCGAATGGAATCAAATGATTCCCGAATTGAATCAAATGATTCGCAAACCACTGCCGAAGTCCCAAATGGAACCAAATGTTTTGCGAATTGAATCAAATGATTCGCGAATCCCTGCCGAAGTCCCGAATTGAATCAAATGATTCCCGAATTGAATCAAATGATTCGCAAACCACTGCTGAAGTCCCGAATTGAATCAAATGATTCGCGAATTGAATCAAATGATTCGCAAACACCTGCTGAAGTCCCGAATTGAATCAAATGATTGGCGAATTGAATCAAATGATTCGCAAACACCTGCTGAAGTCCCGAATTGAATCAAATGATTGGCGAATTGAATCAAATGATTCGCAAACACCTGCTGAAGTCCCGAATTGAATCTAATGATTGGAGAATTGAATCAAATGATTCGCAAACACCTGCTGAAGTCCCGAATTGAATCAAATGATTGGCGAATTGAATCAAATGATTCGCAAACCACTGCTGAAGTCCCGAATTGAATCAAATGATTCGCGAATTGAATCAAATGATTCGCAAACACCTGCTGAAGTCCCGAATTGAATCAAATGATTCGCGAATTGAATCAAATGATTCGCAAACCACTGCTGAAGTCCCGAATTGAATCAAATGATTGGCGAATTGAATCAAATGATTCGCAAACACCTGCTGAAGTCCTGAATTGAATCAAATGATTCGCAAATTGAATCAAATGATTCGCAAACACCTGCTGAAGTCCTGAATTGAATCAAATGATTCGCAAATTGAATCAAATGATTCGCGAACCCCTGCTGAAGTTACAAATTGAATCAAATGATTTGCGAACCCCTGCCGAAGTCCCGAATTGAATAAAATGATTCGCGAACCCCTGCCGAAGTCCTGAATTGAATCAAATGATTCGCAAATTGAATCAAATGATTCGCGAACCCCTGCCGAAGTCCCGAATTGAATCAAATGATTTGCGAATTGAATCAAATGATTTGCTCTGTTTGTTTCTTATTCCCAGGTCATCATAGCCACCAGATCCAGTCCGTATCGAGATCAGATGGTCACTGCAGTCCAGTCCAATCCAAGAGCAGATGGTGGATCAACACCTACAGCCGAATGTCAGCGGATACCGTGTCAACTAGATGAGCCCAAGAGACAGATCATCAAGAAAGAACTCCTACCCTAAACGGCCACCGGCACAAGGCCATGGGAACCAGACGAGTCCTCCCCAATTTGACTTTGTTGCAATATGGAACTCTTGCATTATTATTGACATTTTACTTTATTATTTTAATACTGTAAGGTTGCTTTGACACAACTTAAAACTTAAAAACTTAAAAAGCGCTGTATAAATAATCTTGACTTGACTTGATTTGCGAATCCCTGCTGAAGTCCCGAATTGAATCAAATGATTCGCAAATTGAATCAAATGATTCGCGAGTTTAATTGAGGTTTTGCTTGAAACATGCAAAATAATCTGCCAATGGAGTAAGAAAAATAATCTTGTTTTCTTTTTAAATACGTTTTTTTTTTTTTTTTTGATTATTTAGCTTGTTTCAAGCTGTTTTTTACTGTTTGTAAAATTAAACTTGATTATTACGTTTTTAAAGAGGTAAAATTTCACATGAATCAGATTCAGTCAGATGGTCAGTTTTCACCCAGATGGTTCATCTAACCCCTGCCTCCGGTCAACTTACCCCTTACCACTTACCAGGGGTAAACTGAGCCACAGGAACATAATATAAGAAGCCATATTTTCAGAACCCTTTGTTCTGATAATTTAACATGACAGAAAACATCCTGAAAAAATATTTTAGATACATTGCACTTCTGCCTCATTTCCCTTCACGTTAGAATGCGTAAAAAAAATGGCTCATCTTACCCCACTCTCCCCTATATCAGAATATATGAGCCATAAAAGTCTGATGGATTATTATGAAACAAAATATATGCAAACTTTTTAAGTTAGGTTTAAAAAAAATAGTTTTAAAGCCTAAATTACTCTTTAAATCTGTCATAGCAGAAAGTATGTTTATATAAAAGTAGAATGATTTTTTTTATTCCTTTTCATTGTAAAAAAAAAGGTTGTTTCTTTTCCACTTTTTTCATAAAATGACCAAAATAACTGAAGTGATGATCATTCAGAACAAAACGTGAACACTCATCACTGCTCTCTCCTACTGCTTATGCAACACATGACATTTAGAGATGACAACACACACACACAATCTCTCTATTTCTCTCCTAGGTGCTGAGTCTTTTAGGTTACAGGAAGTAGGCGGGTCTTTTGTCCTGTTTTAAGTCACATCTTTACAGTGACAGACACACAGAGAAAGTCCTGATTTATTCTCCACTCTCGCTTCTCATCTAAAGCAGCTCTTTGTCCATCAGATGAAAGTATGATCATAAATAAAAACAGAGAGCATCCATCTGTCCTCTGCTTTTATGAAGGAGACTTCAGATGCTCTTTTATGATCTTGCTCTCACGATAAGCGTCTCTGAGCGTGTTTGTGTTCGGGCGAGTGTGGACTCATCAAACGTGAGTTTAACAGACGCAGGTGTTTATGAAGAGAATCACATCACAGGCCAACTTTGATTCATTCACTCTTACTGTCAATCATTCATCAGAGATCATGTTTGTCTTTGTAATCTTACACCAGAATGTAATAACTCTGAATCACACACTTTATACCATCGCATCCGTTCACTGGGGAAAATCAAACCCTGCATAGTCCAACAGATTCATCCACATTTACACATCAGTGGCGTTTGTTAAGGCGAGACACTGCAGGTGAATATGGTGATTGATTACATTGATAATTGCAAACATTTTTTGTATTACAAGTTTTCTAAAATATTAGGTTTAACTATGCAAATGAGCTATTATTTAATGAAATATCCACTAATTTGCATACATTTCTAGTACAAAAATCGATACACTGGTTGAAGTCAGTGTCAAAATTCTTGTTTTTACAGAGGGGATTTTGTCACTCCATAATTCAGAAAAACAGACAGAAAACAATGTTTTTTTTACCATTTTGCGGGGAATAAAATGTTGCATAAAATCAAGCAAATTATATATGAACAAATCCCTCTGTAAAAACCTTCAGATTATAGACGGGAATAAAAATGTAAAGTTTGGTGTGTGTGTGAAGTGGAGATTTATGGCTCAGTGTAGGAGAAAAAATTAATGGCCTTTAAAAATATGTATTTTAATTGAAATTTATTGACACAAATAGATAAAGTGCTATAAAAGAACATCTTGGATAAATGGGGGTGAGTGCATTTTCAGGAAATGTATATTTTGGAAATGAAGTAATCCTTTAAACGCAACAAAAATGTTACATTTTTGAGAGCCTATTTAAATAGATGTGATTTATGATATTACACAATTTTCCCCCCAATGTACTTCGTTCATATTTGAGATATGATTGCACTCTCCCTGTTCATGTAATTTAATGCTTTGAAGTAAAGTAAAATAAAATAAAAAATAAAAGAAATTAATTTCTCATCCCCTCACAATAAGGTAATAATAAAGGAAAATGACAGATATGATTATTCTTGAATAACAGAAATAATAAAAGTGGTAAAGTCTGTCAAACATGTTCAGTCTGTTAATCTCTCATCATAATGGAGCATTGCTAAGAACTTCATTTGAACAATTTTAAAGGCTTTTTTTGTCTATTTAGATTTTTTTTGCACCCTCAGATTCCGATTTTTCAAACAGTTGTATAATGAGAGAGAACATGTATAGTTGGCCAAATATTGTATATGGGTAAAAGACAATAAGTGTAATACAGCTTTAAATGTTTTTTTTTTTATTTAATTTAATTGCTTTTTAAAAATGTTTTGAAGTAAAATAAAATAAATAAAAAAATAAACTAATTTTTCATCCCCTCACAGTAAGGTAATAATAAAGAAAAATGACAGATGTTATTATTATTCTTGAATAACAGAAAAATAAAAGTGGTAAAGTCTGTCAAACATGTTCAGTCTGTTAATCTCTCATCATAATGGAGCATTGCAAAGAACCCATTTAAACTATTTTAAAGGCTTTTTTTTGTCTAATTAGATTTTTTTGCACCCTCAGATTCCGATTTTCAAATAGTTGTATGAGAGAGAACATGTATAGTTGGCCAAATATTGTATATGGGTCAAAGACAATAAGTGTAATACTGCTTTAAATTGCTGTTTTTCAATTAAAAAAAATCTATTTAACTTAATTGCTTTTTCTTTATTGTTTTGAAGTAAACTACAAGAAATTAATTTCTCAGCCCTTCACAGTGAGGTAATAGGAAAGAAAGAAAAATGACAGATGTTATAATTATTCTTGAATAACAGAAATAATAAAAGTGGTAAAGTCTGTCAAACCTGTTCAGTCTGTTAATCTCTCATCGTGATGGAGCAGCTCATGGAAATGTGATTTCACATCGGTTTACTAACGTTGAGCTCCACGTGACAAAACAGCGATCTGAGAGAAAAATGCGAGAGATGTTTGATTTCACAAACACACAGAGAGCAGGACATTATTAATCTGTGAAACACAGGTCGCTCTGTTTGCTTGTCATTCTGCGGCGGGTGACTAACAGTAATACTGATATGATGTGATCAGTTTTAACACCTGTCTGTTTCCCTTCCCATAATGCCCTGCAGCCTGACAACAGCTGAAATGTCTCAGAGAGCCATTTATATGGTAATACACACACACACACACACACACACACACACACACACACACACACACACACACACACAGATGTGGATCGAACACTGAGAGCTGAAGGAGCTCCAATTAACACAGTCACATAAATTCAACACACACACACACCAGTCAATCTGAACCTCTCCTCCCCCTCACACACACACACACACACACACACACACACACACACACACACACACACACACACACACACACACAGCGCTGTTATAAAGCCGTTGTCCTTGAATGAACCTCAATCATTAGTCTCTCACACACACACACACACACACACACACACACACACACACACACACACACACACACACACACACACACACACACACACACACACACACACACACACACACACACACACACACACACACACTCCATTTCTCTACTCTTGACATTAACATAGCACATGTGAAGCAAAGGAATCAATGAATGTTTTTCATCTGGTGTGTCTCCGGTCTGAATAACAGGAAAAAAATATAAAAAAAAAAGAGTACTGTATAATCAGGAATTTATAGGATTGCAAACAAATTTATTACATTTATTATTTGTGTAATATTTACTATATGTGACCCTGGACCACAAAACCAGTCTTAAGTAGCACAGGTACAGTGCTTTGCAAAATTATTCATACCCCTTCATTTTTTGGAACAACTAGGACTCTAGAAAATGTCCAAGCTGACAGAGATGGAGAGGTGAAAAGGTGAGGCAAACAATGGAAGATAATTGCCAAATGCAGATGTGCAAAGATGGTCACATCAGACCCAAAAACACTTGAGGCTGTAAAGGTGCTTCAACTATGGACTGAGTTAAGGGTAATCTACTTATTTCAGTGTTTCATTTTTAATAAACTTGTAAAAAAAAATTTAATCTGTTTTTTTGCTTTGTCATTATTATGGTGTATGGAGTGTAAACTGATGTGGGGGAAAACTCATAGCAGTTTAACATAATGCTGCAACAAAACAAAATGTGAAAAAAATGAACTGTATATTTGTAGCAATAGTTAACAATACATTCTATGGGTCAACATTATCGATTTTTCTTATGTGGTAAAATTCTTTAGGATAAAACTGTAAGTAAAGATCATGTTCCATGAAGATATTTAGTAAATTTCCTACCATAAATATGTGACCCTGGACCACAAAACCAGTCATAAGGTTAAATTTTACAAAACTGAGATATATACATCATATGAAAGCTCAATAAATAAGCTTTCTATTGATGTATGGTTTGTTAGGATAGGACAATATTTGGCCGAGATACATCTATTTGAAAATCTGGAATCTAAGGGTGCAAAAAAATCAAAATACTGAGAAAATCGCCTTTAAAGTTGTCAAAATTAAGTTCTTAGCAATGCATATTACTAATCAAAAATTACATTTTGATATATTTACAGTAGGAATTTTACAAAAAATCTTAATGTAACATGATCTTTACTTAATTTCCTAATGATTTTTGACATAAAAGAAAAATCAATAATTTTGACCCATACTATGTATTTTTGGCTATTGCTACAAATATACCCCAGCGACTTAAGACTGGTTTTGTGGTCCAGGGTCACATATATCAAAACTTAATTTTTAATTAGTAATACGCATTGCTAAGAACTTAATCGGAACAACTTTAAAGGCATTTTTTTAATATATATTTAGATTTTTTTGCACCCTCAGATTGCAGATTTAATAGTCAAATAGTTGCATAATGAGAGAGAACATGTATAATTGGCCAAATGTTTTATATGAGATGAAAAAAAGGGTTTAAGCATAAAACAGTGTTATACTGCTTTAAATTAAAAAATTCTAAAGTTTTCTGTTTAATTCAATTGCATTTTTGTTTATTTATTAAAAAATAAATATCATAAATGTTGCCCTAATTTACAGAAGACACCCACTAAAATGTCATGCATATTTACAACATAAATCAATTTATAAAATAATAATAAAAGATGAATTTCTTTCAGCCCAAATACTAATTAGTTTTAATTCCACATTTTTCAAATTTGCCACTATCCTAGGTTTTGCCCATTTGTCAATAATATCTTTTACTCATTTAAAAAACAATCAAATTTAATATGGTCCCTTATTCTTTTATATATTTTAATATGTACAAGTCAGAATAAGCATGTTTGAATATTTTACATAAATATTGTGTTACACTGAATGACAATGTAACATTAGGCTATTTCAACCAAATTTTGACATTTTGTTCTCCAAAAACGTATTTGAAACTTAAAAAGTAGACACTTCATTTATATTTAATGGACATTAAATTCCTTTTGTAAATTTCTTTTGATGTGAACATCTTAACGTCTTTGACTCATATAGTATATTACATACTGATTCTGATCAATTCCAGTGTTTGATATTAAAAACATTTGTTGTTATTGTTGGCCGGCGAGTGATTTTGTGTCACACTGTGACCAAACCAGACGAGGAGCGCTGATTTAGGAAACAAGCCACAATGGCAGTAAAATGACACATTTGGCTTCTCTGGCACACACTCGAGGTCTGACCCTGCATGACCTCTGACCCACGCGTTTGACAGGGTCATGGTCTGTCTTAGCGCTTAACGATTACGGTAATGAATGCAGACAGACGCACGCGGATGCAGGTGTTTCTGTCTTTATTAGTCTGGGAAATTTTACAATCTGAAGAGATTAAACTATGACAACAAGAGATAATAACACAATACATTATCACAATTTTTAATTTATATATATTGAAGTATTATTAAATTAAATAACTGTGGTTCATGTGATTGTTATGAAATTCAGAATTAAATTTGAATTGAGAAGGATGCAGTATTTCAGTTTTTGAAGTAAATTTAAGGATTTAATGTACTCACCCCTCGTCATCCTTTAGTCGTAAAGAAATTAAGTTTTTTAAAGAAAAATACTCCAG
Source organism: Garra rufa (assembly GCF_049309525.1). Taxonomy (NCBI): domain Eukaryota; kingdom Metazoa; phylum Chordata; class Actinopteri; order Cypriniformes; family Cyprinidae; genus Garra; species Garra rufa. The sequence continues at coordinate 41,369,409 of NC_133376.1, read as the reverse complement.
GATTTTTCTCCACTTAGTGAACTTCAGTGATGCTCAAATGGTTTCAAAGAAGCTTTAAATAACTCTAAACGATCCCAGCCGAGGAATAAGGGTATTATCTAGATTCTAGTCAAACGATCCATTATTTTCAAAAATAAAAATGTACAAACGATATACTTTTTAACCTCAAATGTACGTCTTGTCTAGCTCTGCGATGCGTACTCTGTGTATTCTAGTTAATGATAGTTAGGGTATGTCGAAAAACTCCCATCTTATTTTCTCCTCCAACTTCAAAATCGCTTGTTTTTTTAAAAACAATCATGTTCCATGAAATATTTTGTAAATTTCCTACTGTTAGAACCTCGTTTCTGGGTCACTGCAGTTTCTCAGGTCTGTCGAGTGGATCAGCAACAAGCGCGCTTGGGATAGACAACAACACACCAAAGTCTAATACAAGTTGGTTTATTGTTATCTACTAAAGAAGATGGGGCAGTCCCATCTTTTATACAGCACCCTTACAAGCCTTCATGTAGGCGGGGGTTCACATATCATTTAAGCAAATACTTCTACATATGGGAAGGAAAATTACAGATGATCCAGGGCAACTATAAGGAAGAGAGGAAGATAGTGCAGCCGCACTCAACTGGTTTCCTGACGACAGATAACCCTGAAACAGACAGACAAAACATTCCCAGAACGAACTGTTTCTCTTAACTGAAGTAAACTGCAAAGAACAAAACTACAAAATATTAACTCAAGGAAACTGCACTGAAAAACACATTAATGAAAAACACATTAATTCTTATAATCCCCTCTTCCAGACTCTCCTCTAGAGTCTGGATTCTTCTCTATCCTTCTGTGGCAGTGGGCGATATCCTGCAGAGATAGCAGACACCATAGTATACATACGTTGTGTGAAACATTTCAAAATGCATGGACCAAAAATACACAATAGAAACAAAATAAGTAATACCGGTATTATCATTGAGACATAAGGTGCAAACGTGCCAAATAGGCTAGAGAGAATACCCCAATTCCAATTGTTAGTTCTAGACTTTAGCTCATCCTCATATATCTGGGATGAGATCTGCTTCATAGTAGCTACAGCAGTGCCAATTGATCCCTCGGGCTCATCATTTGCAGGTATGTATGTGCAGCATTTGTCACCTACAACAGAACAAACCCCTCCCTGCTGGGCAAGAAGCATGTCCAGAGCCAACCTGTTTTGCACGACCACCTGTCTCAGTGCACGCAGCTCGCTTTGTACCCCTACCAGTGCAGCTGTGGTGCTGTTAACAAAGGATGCCAGTCGATAATGCATGATGTTCTGTTGTCTCAGTAGGTCAGAGACGCCGAACTGAGGTACCATAGACTTCCAGAACCGAGTCCAGTGTGACCTCATCTGATGTTCCTCAGGGACGTCCTCGTTGTCCACTGATCGTTTGCTCCTGAAAGACAAATCACGTTGTGTATGCATAACAGTCACACGATGTTGCAGCTGCACTGGTGCACAGAGGCCTGTCCAGCTCATCCTGTACGTGTTGTTTACAGTGTCCTCACCACAGTACCAGTACCAGTCATCAGCCAGCACTGCACCTTTCGCTGGCCAGGGATCTTCACAGAGCGTGAGCAATTCAATGCAGGCAGTGTTCCTAGAGGTGTAACAAGCAGTATTATTTCCCTTAGCACATGCTGCGGTGTTCTTCTCACATGAGCCCCTCTCGAACTTTGGACAGTAGCTTTGCAGCCACCTGTCTATACCCTGCCCTTGGTTTATTATTTGTTTACAATTTGTAGCACTTATACCTGTCACGCTTTCACCTGATGTCCCATTAAAACAGTAAGGAAACATAAAACCTTCTGGTAACACCAGGCTAACTTTTACATCAACAGTTTCAGTTTCATTTTTACTTGATGCACTACCTTCTTTCTTGCACGTTTCATTCATACAACAGTAATTATGGTACCGTTTAGTTTCATCAGTATAGGGTGTCGTTACCCTTTTTACACACCTAGGAGACCATACATACATTTTCCCTGCATAATATGTACAGAACACAGTGAAATTGGGGGGTTCGCAGTTATGGACAAATGGTTTCAAGGATACAGTTATTATGGTGCGGAATAATTCTTGACACACCACACATGATTCATTGGTCAGTTGACGTGCTGTCCAGTTTGCATACTGCCAGAAGAGGTTTCTTTTGGCCTCCTCCTTTGAAGCGTTGGGTACCATGAGTCCAGCTAGGACAATACACATTATTGCTCTGGAAAACAAAAACAGTTAGTACTTGTAATACATTGTTCTTCATTTCAAGGGTTTCACTCTGGTTGCATGAATCCACTGTGGAAAAAGATCAGTTAAAACAGCAGTTCTGGTCACAGCTAGTATCTCTGTAGGCCCATCATACCGAGAGTCATTGAGGCCCCCGGTTTTTAGTTTCTTTATCAATACTTGATTGCCCACTTCAAAGGGGTGTGAGTTAGCTTTCGGGATCTCAGGGTGTTTCATGTTAACCCTTTCCCAGAACTCATTTAATTTTTCTATTAGGCCTACAGAGTACTCAGACATATGATCAGTTAACACCACACCTATCCCTACCATTCCGTGGCGCCAAGGGATGGGGAAAGGTCGGCCCATCACCACCTCATAGGGTGATAAGTTGTCTAAATTTGGCTGAGGCATCATTCTTAGGTCTGCTAAGACAATTGGAAGGACCCTTGTCCAATCGGATGTATTCATACTGATCATTGCTTTTCTTATCTTTTGTTTAATGGTCCTATTCTTCCTCTCAACGAAAGCTGAGCTTTGAGGATGGAAGGGTATATGTAGTCGCCAATCAATTTGTAACTCTTTCGCCAATTGCTGCGTTACTTTTGATGTGAAAGGTGTGCCCTTATCGGAATCTATCGATACCGGGATACCATATCTGGGTATGATTTCTTTGGTTAAAAACTGCACTACAACATTTGCATTTTCCTTCGCACATGGAAAAGCTTCTACCCACTTAGAAAATTTGTCCACAAGCACCAAGAGGTATTTAAAAGGTCCCCTCTTGGGCATGTGTGTAAAATCAACCTGCCACTCAGTAAACGGTTGGTTAGGCCTCGGCAGGTGTTGATGTTTTGCTGGAGGTTTGCTTATATTATTTTTAGCGCAAGTTAAACATCTGTCAAGAATGTCATTAACCGTTTGCGGTAATTGGTCGACGCAAAATAGACCTCGCATTGTATCTAGTACCCCTCTTCGGCCGCGATGAGTGATACCATGAAATTCGCGGACGAGAAACGGTAAAACAGACGTAGGTAAACACAGTCGACCATCTTTGTCACGCCAGAGGTCATCAGGTCCCTGAGACGCAGAAAAAACTGACCAAAATTGACGGTCAGATTCACTTGCTGCTTTCTGGACAGTGATAAGGTCAACATCTGGAATTAGTGATGACGTCATTTTTGAGGTTGACACTAGAGCTACATTAACATGGGGGCTTTGAGGCCCCTCTTGGGCCGCTTTTTTTGCATTTAGGTCAGCCAGTGAGTTACCCTTAGCCTCATCTGTATATAAATTCGAGTGTCCCTTTGTTTTTACTATGGCTATTCTCCTTGGGAGACATGAGGCTTCGATCAATGACTCAACTAAATTTTGATGTGAAATTGGTTTTCCATCCGCCCCCACAAATCCCCTGGCTCGCCATATTTGAGCAAAGTCATGTACTACTCCGAAAGCGTATCGTGAGTCAGTATAAATAGTCACATCTTTGTCAGCAAACATCTGACAGGCTCTGGTTAGAGCATACAGTTCTGCAGCTTGTGCTGAGCGAAAAGGAAGGCTGTGTGCTTCCAACACCACGTCAGGTAGTTGACATACAGCGTAGCCACATAGGAAGACGCCATCTCGTGGTTTTGAGCACGAGCCATCCACAAAAACCATGTCGCCCCCATCTAAGGGGGTCTCTTCCAAGTCAGAACGGAGAGCACATCTATGTGTGATCTCTGCTAGACAATCATGGGTTTCCATGGTGGCATAATCTATAGTTGGGGCTGTTGCTAGAAGGTGATGCAATGTCATAGCAACATGGCTCATGCCTATTGAGCTCTTAATACTGAGGTTAGTTGTAGCAGTTAGCACATGTTCATACCCCGTCCTACGCTGTACTGACATATGTTGTGTGTTCAAATTCTGTATGGTGTGCTTTACCTGATGACAAGTGTGTAATGTTAAGGGGTGTGATAACACTATCTTTTCAGCATCCTGCACCATCAGTGCGCATGCTGCTACCGCCTGTAGGCAACGTGGTAGACCCCTGATGATGTTGTCCAAGGTTTTTGAAAGGAAAGCCACAGGTCTCATTCCCCCTCCATGTTCCTGTGCTAATACTGCACATGCAGTATCAGGGCCATTGTAAGCAAACAAGTGGAAAGGTAACTTGTAATTGGGCAGGCCTAATGAGGGGCTGGAACATAGGGCCCCTTTTAGCTGCTTAAATGCCTGTTTAGCCTCATCTGTCCAGATGATAGGCGACGATGCAGGGGTTTTATTGTCATAACAGGACCTCAATACTTTATCAAAATGAGAACAGTCGGGAATCCACTGTCTGCAGTAATTAACCAGTCCCAGAAAAGCCAGCATTTGCTGCTTAGTGCGCGGTTGTGGGTGATTCCTTACTGCTTGAAGTCTGTCAGCAGTGAGGGTGCGCTGACCTTTGGTTAGGCAATGGCCTAAATAGGTCACGGATGGTTGACAGAATTGTAACTTACTCTTAGAGACCTTAAAGCCGTGCTCACTGAGATGCTGTAACAGTGCTAGCGTACTTTCTTTGCAGACTTCCGCCGTCACAGCTGTTATCATAAGGTCATCAGCGTACTGATGAAGTGCTGCCCCTTCAGGCAGACTCAAAGTGGACAAGCAGTCTTTGACCACCATGCTAAAGTAGGCGGGACTATCAACATACCCTTGTGGGAGGCGTGTCCAAGTATATTGTTGACCCCTGTGAGTGAATGCGAATAAGGGCTGTTTATCTGGTTCCACAGGAATGCTGAAAAAAGCAGAACAGAGATCAACCACTGAGAAATGACCATGGTTACAATCAATAGCCATGAGAACAGATGTTACATCAGGGACCAAAGGGGCCATTGGTACCACCAATTCATTAATTCTCCTTAAATCTTGAGTGAATCTCCAAGTGCCATTTGGCTTGGGGACAGGATTCACTGGTGTGTTATAGGGGCTAGTGATGCGTTTTATTACCCCTTGCTTCACTAGCGATGACACTATAACATCAATACCCCTAGCCTTATCCTCTGATAGTGGATATTGTTTAATGTATATAGGGTCACTATGCTTAACTGTAGCGCAGTATGGGGAACAGGAGACACTGCCTACATCATCCTTGTGGGCTGCCCACAGACTGTCTGGTAATTCAGAAAAGTCAGGTTGGGGTGAGGTTATTTTACAAGTGGACAACAGTGACACCTGTAGGCCATTCAGGGCACCTATTTCATTACACACGTCGTCCGAGGTGTGCACTACAAGTTTACCATTTTTAAACTTCATCTCCACCCCCAGGGCAGCCATCAAATCCCTTCCCATTAAATTATAAGAGCACGATGCCATATATACAAATCTGTGATTTAGTCTGTGAGAGCCTACCTTCAATTCTAATGGCGGCGTTAGCGGTGTCAAGAAAGGAGACCCATCAATCCCTACAGAATCAACACTCTGGTTAGAGAGTGGCCCCTCGTAGCCCCCACCCACCGATGACATAGTAGCCCCTGAATCAATGAGAAAAGGGAAATCCTGCCCTAACATGTTAATCATTAGAGTAGCAGGCTCCTCCCCATTGGGGGAGTCTATGGTTATAGACAAAAGTGTGGCGTTGGGGGCGTGATTCTGTGGGCAACCCTATTGAGTGTAATAGGGATGTGTAGGTGGAGGGGGAGGGGGAGGAGGGAGTGCAGGCAAAGAGTGATTTCCCTGATGCTGTGGCTGCTGTGGCTGCTGCGGCTGCTGTGGCTGCTGCTGTGGGTGGTATTTACCCTTCCTCTCATCAGCCTGTCTCTTCCTGCAGTCTACAAACCAATGCCCCTCCCTCCCACAATAATGGCAGTTCCCCTTTCTACGTTGAACTTGCCCTGAATTCCCTGATGTGCGGGCTCCACCCCCTGCGTGATGCAGGAAGGCAGGGTTCGCTGTTTTAGGCAGATCAAATAACCCATCACCAGCCATTGTTCTAATCTTTTTTCCCACATCCTCCACAGTCAATCGTGATCGGTCGGTTAACTGCAATTTCAGCAAAGGCTGCACTTCGGGTGCACAATTATTAAGGAAAGTGGAGACAAAGAGGCAATCTGGCACATGGTCATCTAATTCAAACCCGCCTAAGTGAATCCAAGCATCTTTAAATCTTTTAAAGAAAACAGGCACTGGTTCTTTCTTTTCCTGTTTACAGTTAGTTACATGTGAAAGGTCCCTATTGGCATGTCTTTCACCTATCAGAAATTTAGTAAGCTGCTTCTGAAGAGTAGATATAGCGTTAGGGTTGTCTCGCCAGTAAAAATAACTTTCCCCATCTTTTTTATAAGATGCAGGTTTTGCTCTACCCTCCCACTCATCCTCGTCCTCCCCCTGGGGAGAAAAGAGGGGATTTGCCTGGAGCTCATCATTCGCTGCAGCTAAGCAAGTAACTGTAT
>NC_133376.1:41217807-41362240 GCF_049309525.1 Garra rufa | reverse complement strand
TAATTTTTCCCCCTGACACTAATTATATCCTTAGAGAACTTCCTGAATCAAACCATTGTCTAATGACATTAAAGGAATCTTTCATTCTGTCCTGATCTTCATGTTTGGGTGAACTGATCAGTGTTAGTACAGATACCTGTGGACAGAAGCGAGTCTGTGGACTGAATGGATGGCCATCAGCATCTCAGCAGGTAGAACTGAGCCCTGTCCTCCAGATACGATCACCAAACTTACTCAGCAACGTCAGCAGATCTCCAGCGACATAGTAATCCATGAGCAGATCCTGCAGAGCAGAAGAGGAGAGAATGAACAGACAGCACTGAACATCTGACAAACAGCAGATCACTGATTCATGAGCACTGAACAAAACACAACACACAACTCAATCATTCTCAATCAATCAACTCACATTTCACCTCTTTGGGGTCCACTTGCTCTTTTTACATTGACTATCACTCTATACAGACTAATACAATCAGATACAACAAAGAAAATACTGAATATGTATTACAATAAATACTGATAAATGTAATATTCATTTCAGTGGATATGAAGATAACTGAGTCAGACTGAATGCTTTAAAGTGATTTCCAATTGAACTGTCCCCAACTGAATTGCAGGGTAAAATACAGTGAATTAAGCTACAAACTCGATCATAATGCACAATGTTTCCGTCTAACATGCATTTTGAGCTGCAGCTCGTCATATTGATGGAGTGTTTCACTAGTTAGCAGTAAACCGTTTACCTCACCTCAATATGTTTGTAGATTTGTGTTGGATGTCTTCGACGTGGAAAGCAGTTCTCTTCAGAATAGAAATATATGGATATTTTATTTGTAAAAATCATACTTTTTTCACTTAAGCCAGTAGTAGTGCTGACACTGACAGTGCTGTGTAAACATGGCTGAAGACGCGAAAAGAGGAACAGACTGTCGTGTCTTCTTCACTTAACAAGCAATAATGACTCTGACAATCTGAATTAAAACAAAATAACTGATTTACTGGTGTTTTGTAGGTTTATACAGGGATGAATTTACTTAACTGCACACACATACTCTCAATCAGGGTTGCCAGGTTTTCACAACAAAACCTGTCCAATTGCTACTAAACTATCCCAAAAGTAGCCCAATCGCGTTTCGAGTAGGGTTCCCCTGTAAATATCACGTTCCAGGGGGTAAAACACACGTTTTGGAGGGTTTCCTCTGGTAAAATCAGCATTTCAGGGGCTAAATATTTTATAGTTTTTAATGGGTTTCAATGACGACATTTGTCCTTAAGATCCTGAGATGAACTATTTTTTGTACCTATAGTGTGTGACGGGGGAAGAACCACTCGACAAGGCAGGCTTAGTGAAAACAAGGCCCCGGAGGGTGGATTTATTTACAATAAATAAAAGGTGAATGAAAGTAGGTGAGCCGGGGAAAAGTGCTGGCGTGATCGGCCCTATTTTGTGCTCGAAGTGCTCAATCCGAGTGAGAAGAGGGTGTCCAATGTGCTCCAAAACGCGTGGGCTGATCGGTCACTCGCTGCTGTCTGTCGGAGAACAAGAGAGAAAGGTTAGACCAACGTTGCATTCGGCTCGAGACCAAAGTCTGTCTGTTTGCTTCAGCATGTGCTGCTTAAGTAGGTCACAGCTGATGAGGTGCAGCTGTGACCGATCAGCCGGCGGTGAGTGCGTGCAGGTGCACGTGGTTGGTTTCCAGAGCGACGCTGATTCCTCCGTGGAAGCTTGTCACACTGCCCCCCCGTTCAGGCGGCGGAAGTCATTACAGAAGCGGAGGGTGCCATCCGGCTTAGGGACTATCACGATGGGGCTGGACCATGGACTCCGGGATGGTTCTATTACCCCCAACTTTAGCATCTGTTGAATTTCCTCCTCAATAGCCTGCCGACGAGCTTCTGGGACTCGGTAGGGCCGTTGCCTGACGATCACTCCTGGGGGCGTCCTGATGTCGTGGTGCACCACATTGGTCTGCCCGGGCTGAGAGGAGAACACATCCTGGAACTGACTGACCAGGTGCTGCAGCTCCGCCTTCTGGGCAGCCGAGAGATGGGGGTTGACGTCTACAACCACGGGATCGATGAGACTGAGGGCAGCCACTTGGTCCCGGTTCCCTACCCACTTCTTCAAGAGGTTGATGTGATAGAGTTGCTCCACCTGCCGTCGACCGGGTTGCCTCAACCGGTAGGTGACTGGACCGATTTTCTCCACAACTGTGTAGGGTCCCTGCCAGGAGGCCAGGAACTTGCAGGTGGAGCTAGGGACCAGGACCATGACGCGGTCTCCAGGCTGGAACTCCCGTGGCTAGGCTGCCCTGTTGTAGTGGCGTTGCTGCGATTGTTGGGCCTTACTCAGGTGTTCCCGGACTAACGGCATCACTCGGTCGATCCGTTCCCTCATCTGTCTGACGTGCTCGACGATGGTCCGATGAGGGGCAGGCTGCTGCTCCCAAGCTTCCTTGGCGACGTCCAGGAGGCCGCGCGGTTGCCAGCCAAACAGGAGCTCAAAGGGGGTGAAGCCAGTTGAGGCCTGGGGGACCTCGCGGATTCCGAAGAGCACGTAGGGAAGCATGAGATCCCAATCCCGCTTATACTCCGCGGCGACACGTCGAAGCATTTGCTTGAGGGTCTGATCGAATCTCTCCACGAGGCCGTCCGTTTGTGGGTGGTAGACTGTGGTCCTCAACTGCTTCACCCGCAGCAGCCTGCAGAGATCCGCCATCAGCCGGGACATGAATGGAGTTCCCTGGTCAGTCAGTATCTCCGCGGGGAGGCCGACTCGGCTGGCCAGCAGAAACAGTTCCTGGGCGATGGACTTGGCGGTAGCTTTCCTCAGGGGGACTGCCTCTGGGTACCGGGTGGCATAGTCGACGATGACCAGGATGTGTTCATGGCCACGGGCAGACTTTGGCAACAGCCTCACGATGTCCATTCCAATCCGCTCGAAGGGCACCTTGATGATGGGCAACAGTATGAGCGGGCTGGGGGGAGGAGTCCTGGGCGACGTGGCTTGGCAGGTCGGGCAGGCTTGGCAAAACCGCTTCACCTCGGCCTCCAGGCCCGGCCAGTGGAAGCGGTCGCAGATGCGCTGGGTGGTGTTGGCTGCTCCAAGGTGACCTGCCATAGGATGGGAATGCGCCAGCTCCAGGATGGTTTCGGTTTTGCCTCTCGGTACCACCAGTAATTTCTTCTTCTCCCCCCTCCGCTGAGCGGCACAGTACAACAGGCCATTCTCAACGACAAAGTGCGGGAGAGGATAGGGCCGTGGGAGGACGTCCTTGGGGCCAACAGTGCTTGAGACGGTCGTCCTCCCGCTGTTCCTTGGCGAAAGAGCCCCCTCCAGCAGCCTGTTAGTAAACATCATAGAAAAGGTTAGTATTTTGGGAGGGGGACTCACCATCTCTCCCGCTGTCGGAGGCGAGCAGGGCTGGGCGGCGACGGGATCCACGTGGCCGCCGCCGTCTTCGACGGTTCCCCTTTTGGCTGGCAGGCTGAGTAGCGGCGGTGAGCAGTCGGTCGAAGCCGGGCCAATCCCTCCCAAGCAGTACGGCCACCGGCAGGTCCTCCACGAGGCCAGCTTCCACCGTCCAGGTGCCTTGAGGAGCTGAGATGGTGACCAATTGGGCTGGCACTTGGCGAGTGTCCCCGTGCACACAGGTAATGGGGAGGTACGTTTTCTGGTTGTTGCGGCGCTCACACAGCCGGGACTGGACGAGGGTGACCGCACTGCCTGAGTCTAACAGGGCCCGGAACCGTTTCCCCTCCATCGTCACGTCTGCTTCGGGGGCTCCCGAGGGAAGGCGCTGATGTACGATACAACCTGCCAGCCACGCACGTGGGGGTGATGGTGGTTCAGCGCTGGGCATCGGTTCATCACGTGGTGGGGGAACCGTCGGCCTACTGACTGGCCGCTAGGTGCCTTCGAGCGGGCGCCGCTCCTGGACCACCCTCCGGGGAAACGGCGACACTCGATCCCCTGCCTCGCGGTGGTGGACAGCATCCGCCAGCTCGATCGCCTCCACGAGCTCCAGGGTGGTGGTGGGGTTCCTCATCCCGACGGCTTGCCGGTGGGCACGGGGAAGTGCGCGGAGGAAGCGATCGACGACCACTCGTTCCGCTACCTGAGCTGCCGTGGGGTTCCCTTCCAGCAGCCAATGTTGAGCAATGCGGCTGAGCTCAGTGGCTTGGGCACGGTCTGGCACCCGGGGCTTGAATTCCCATTCGTGGAACTGTTGTGCGGCGCAGATGGGTGAGAGGCAGAGCCTCGCTAGGATCTCCCGCTTGACTTCGCCATAATCGTCCGCTGTGGTCAAGGGAAGTGCAAAATAAGCCCGTTGGGCTTCCCCTGTGAGGAGGGGTGCCAGCGCGCGTGCCCACTCCTCTTTGGACCAGGCTTCGCGTCGGGCCGTGTTTTCAAATACCTGGAGGAAAGCTTCCACATCATCGTCGGCTGTCATCTTTGGCAGTAGACGGGTGGCCTGGGCGCGGGCGTCAGGTAGCGGAACACGGATGGCGGTGATTTCTTCCTCCGTCCGGCCCATGCGAGTGGCGAGGTCTTCCACGATTTGCTGCTGGCGTATGCTGACTTCAGCGAGGCACTGCAGCACTTCCCCCATGTTGGGGACGAGCGCGCCGCTTTCCAGATCCTGAGGTGCACAAACAAACAGAAAAATTTAGGGGCTGGGCGGTGAACTTGCCGGTGGTTCTTCACAAATCTGCCCGCATTCTCCACCACTGTGACGGGGGAAGAACCACTCAACAAGGCAGGCTTAGTGAAAACAAGGCCCCGGAGGGTGGATTTATTTACAATAAATAAAAGGTGAATGAAAGTAGGTGAGCCGGTGAAAAGTGCTGGCGTGATCGGCGCTTTCTGTGCTCAAAGTGCTCAATCCGACGCTGATTCCTCCGTGGAAGCTCGTCACAAGTGTAAAATAGATTTATTAAAATTAATGAGGTAAAATATTAGGACAAAACATTCCTAAAGTACTTAAGTACCTAAAGTGCTCAAGAATGTATTTATAAGTTTATTAGTATTTGATATATGTTCTTATATGATTTATTATTCTACATGATTGATTTGTACTTGATGAACATATTTTGTACCCTTTTTAGTTGTTTAAAAACATGTATAAATAATGTCCCTGACATGTCTTTAAATTTGTAATATTTAATATCTGCAAATAATTATGTTTATAAAGTTGTTCATCCACAGTCTCACAGCGAACACAATTTGGTGACAAAAAAGTTCAATGAATCTTCCTACGGGTTTGGAATGAGGATTTGTGAAAGATGAGTGGATTTTCTCTGAACCCCTTTAACCAAAACCAAAAAGAACTGAGGAAAACAAGCGGTTCTCTGTCTCTTTCAGGACTTATTTATCTCTCTTTCATCTCTCTGTAATCTCAGGTGTTACTGTTTCACCTGTTGAGCTCTGAGTCTCACTGATGGCAACTGAACAGTTCAATGGTGGCCACTGACAGAAAAGAGCTGCATTTACTGTAAAATAATGAGACACAAATAGAGGTGCTCACCTGCTTAACCAGGTGACCATTAAACACTCTGACTCACAAAAATCACACACTCACATACACACAGCTTCCTTTTCACCTCAAACACACCTCCATCAGAGGAAACAATGAGCAAGTATTCCTGCAGCTCAAACATAGCACTGGCAATGCTGAAGTCATGGGTTTGATTCCTGGAGAATGCTGGAATCAATACATATCTTGAATGCAATATAAGTCAGTTTGGATAAAAGCATCTGCCAAATGCATAAATATAATGTAAAATGTCACAATCATGCTCCCACTTCACACTGAAAAATTAAGTTCTTTGTCTGCAAACTCAGTTCCATAAATGAAAATAAAAGAATTGTTCAAGAACACATATTGAGTTCAATTTTATTTAATGTCAATTTTAAACCAGCGCTTCAAACGATCACAAAAGCCTTAAAACACAATGTGATGAAGATGTTAATGAGCCTCATGATAAACACATTCACAGATGTTTGTTTAATATAATATTTGGTCTCAGCAGCATCATATGAAAACTGTCAGCTGAAGATACCATTAGATCACAAATACTCATCTGAAGAGAATAAAGAAGCACAGAGAACCAGAAACCGGGGCGCCGCTTAGGGGGGGAAAGTTAGGACAATTCTAAGGGCCCACATCTTTTAGTGGCCCCCAGAGATCTGCTTTTGTGTGGTAGGGGGGGCCCAACCTCATATTTTGTAAAAATTGCGAGCGGCGCCCCTGCCAGAAACCACACAATCTCTAGACTTACACATGCTGTTTTTACATGCGCTCATTTATTAAAACAGTATCTGATAGTCAGTGAAATAAAGAGTGCCACGGGACAAATCGGATCAGAACAGTTATTATACACAGTGTGGACAGTCTGCACGACATTTTTCATAGGACTATGTGTTTTTTACTCGAGCTGCGTCAGTCCTCGTATATGAGTTAAAATGGCTTCGCGCCACAAACTAAACGCTATTGTCAGCAAAACTGCGTCACTCAGGACTAAAGGGCTAAAGGCGAAACGGCCTCAGACTAAAAGACATCAGATCTCGTAAGCCTCCGTCTATCAAATAATTAATGCTTGTTATTTATTGGTTACTTGTTAGTAACATCTTTCGGATATTATAATACATAACAATACAGGGCTCGCTAAATCGCTAGCCCAGTGTCCCGGGGCTATTGTGTTTTCCAGTCGGGCTGTCAAAATGTTTCACCAGCCTGCTCGGGCTATCTTAAAGGAGAGGGCTCCTGTAGGTCCTTAAAACTCCTCAATTCAGATGTTTCACATTTAAGACCGTACAAAGTGTTTAATATGTTAAACAGTATAAGAAAAGTCTTAATTATAGTTGTATAAGGTCTTTTACAGTTAGGGACAGAAAGACAAGAATCGCGATAGAGCTGGATTAAACTTCAAAAGGCAATGATATATGCGTGCTTCATGTTTCAAAGTCAACATGCAGCACGGATGTCTTTATATGAATGTATCTGAAGGGAACTGACTGTCCTCAGAATCGTGTCAATGGCATTTTCTTTTAATCTTAAACCTAAACCTTAAATAAAATATATAATGCCTGATAAAACGGCGGTGCTGATTTATGTACAGCCGTTAGTAGGGAAACCGTAATATTTAAAAAGCGCCCCCTCGTGACAGAGAATGAATTTTTAATTCCAATACATTTTTTCAGCTTTTTATGGTCAAATTATTAGTTATTGTCCCATGTTTTTATGCAGAAAACACAGAGTTGTAAATGTGAAATGTGAACAGAACAGAACAGTTATTATACACAGTGTGGACAGTCAAACATTAAAATCAGATTCCAATTGGCCACACAAGCAGATTTAGACTGCAGTTAGACTGTCATGACAGTCTGAACAAAGCATTTGTGTAGAGTTTTGCAAAAAAACACAGCAAATTAGAATGTGTGTAAAACAGGTAAAATGTGCTAAACGTTTTGAGAAATGTGTCTTTGTTTTGAGAACTGTCCAAATGGATCAGTTACAGTGTGTTAGCAATTGAGAAAAACTTTAACACAAATTATTAAAAAGTTGTAACCTAAAAATAAAAATGCATTCCGAGGTTAAGCAGTAAATATATGACAATTTCCAGCAATATTGTCGATTTGATTGCACAGATAATATTTGAACTGAACTGAGCTGGATGTTGATATCACTGAATCGATGATGAACTGACTTTACGTTAAAACTTCAGTATTTACTACTGACCATTTGCATTATCGACACACTATTTTCCTGTTTAATAATGTAAAGCTGCTACGACACAATCTGTATTGTAAAAAGCATTATATAAATAAAGGTGACTTGACATAAAAACAACGGTTTGTGACACAGAAAGACAGAAAAACACAAAACACTGAAAAGGGCTGGAGCTCCATTATAGGTGAATAATGAAAATGATTTATTGACTGTGTGTGATCATTTGATTTAAGAAGTCATTTTGATAGTCATAATAAAAATTGTGACACTACAATAAAAACTAAATGACTAATTTCAATCAACAGAAGTAAAGGTTGAGAAAAGCACAGAAACACATGGTCACTCAGCAGGACTCACACACACTGATCTTACTGTCTATATGAGGATTTATTACACATTTATTCTGATGTTATTTCACTGACAGAAGTTCAGCTGCAGTATTAATGACATGAAGAGAAAACAAGAGACTCTATAACATCTCACTGTTACTGATTCATCATGCAGCTCAGAGCATTATGGGTAGAATCTCTCGTCAGTCTATTCTGAGTCATCAACACAGATTCACTGATGATCCATAATTAAAAATATTAAACCCAGGATAGAGCGGCTGAGTGAATGTGGTGTGGACTGTGTGGATGAGGCTCATTGTGTCAGAGACGCTGTAGAAGGACAGAGTTCCTGCACTGTGATCCACAAACACTCCTATTCTACTGCTGATGGACTTTACGGGGAGATCAGTGAATATGTTATTGTGCATGAATGAGTATCTGGAGGGAGAGCAGAGCAAACTCCAGGACTGATCATTATTTCCAAACCGACACTCATTACCCGATCCCTTCCTGCTGATGTTCTTATATGACACTGATATACGCACACCTCCACTGCACTCAATCTCCCAGTAACAGCGTCCACACACTCTCTCTCTACACAACACCTGCCACCAACCATCAAATCTGTCTGGATGATCAGGATACGGCTGAACTGTGTGAGTGAAAGTAATCACTCTGTTGTTCTCAGACAGAAGGAGGTGTTTATCCACTGTGTTCAGATCCAGAGTGAGCTGATGGGAATCTGATGGAGATAAAACACATCAGAATCAGGAATTATGAATCTGTTTGATATTTTCATGTAGCTGAACTCTTCATGTTCAGTGTATCATCAGTGTCTCAGTACAGATGACCAGATATCCTGTGCAAATCATCATTTACATCATCAATTAGAAAACTCTTCTTTCACCTTCTACAGGAAGAACATGAACACACTCAGTGAGTTTTTCTGCTTGTTTTCTTACTGACTTACATTGTAGGAAGTCGGTCCTGGTCCTGGGAACAATGTTGGTGGATGTGACTGTGGAAATCAACAGACATGAACAGTGTGATTCTCATGATCCTGCATCCATTCCTAAGACATTTCTAATATGATGTTCTTCATGATATGAGATGATGATGGACTCGTTTCTGAGAGCAGATGAATCTCCAGGACTTTACCTCTGTCTGAGATCTTCTTAAACTCTTCTTTGCAGAAATCCTCCAGTTTGTCTCTCAGCTGATGGACAAATTCTCTCAGGCCATCAAAAGAGACAAAAGAAACGAAGGGATCGTCATTTCCGTCTGTAGATTCAGGAGGTGCTGAGAGAGACTGGAAACTCTACAGAAAACAGAAATCAAAACTCATCAGCTCCACACTTCACCCAATAACCTGCACCAACATCAGATTTGACTGATCTTTAGTAACTCACCTCAATCCAGCACTTTCACAGCATCAGCTTCATTCTTCTCATATTCATTATATCACATTAGAGCTACAGATTCTAGTATTTGACACTTACACTCTAAGTGAACTTTCTAGGAAATAGTTTCGATGATAAAACATCTGCTAAGAACACAAAGGTCTATCTAACAGCTCAAGCACATCAATGGAGTCTCATTTTAGAGTTGAGTAGATTTGCTCAGGAAAAGCAGCTCAAAGGCTACGATTAGATTGACTATTATTTATAACATTAGAAGGTTAGTGACAGCAGGATCTGGCTCAAGTTCACTATGATCCTGTTCTTCTAGATCTCTGTTACCTGCAGGAACTGGATGTGATCCTGTGTGTGTGAAAGCTGCTCCAGCTCAGCGTCTCTCCTCCTCAGATCATTGATCTCCTGCTCCAGTCGCTCCAGTCGTCCTTCAGCTCGACTCACTGCTCGCTTTTCCTGATCTCTGATCAGCTGTATCAGCTCAGAGCGGCTTCTCTCAATGGAGCGGATGAGCTCAGTAAAGATCCTCTCACTGTCCTCCACTGCTGTCTGTGCAGAGCGCTGTTAGGACACACAGTGATTCAGGCTTCAGTGGGACTGAAAGAGACAAGAGAGTCTGAACTGAGACTGAGACAAACTTCTCTTCTTCTCCAGACTCACCTTATGAGACTCCACAGCCTCTCTCAGCTGCTGAACATCTTTCTCTCTCTGCTGGATTCTCTGCTGGAACGTCTTCTGCGTCTCCTTCAGCTGCTTCTGCAGGACAAACGGATGATAGTGAATGTCACAGAAAACTACTGGCACTAAATCATCATGTGAACAGATAAATCCACTAAATGTAGGCTGAGGTGGTTTAAAGATTATTTATCTGAACTGATAACCAATGGCTGTAAGTTCAAAGTCCAGATCAATTACAAATATTGTATATGAACTAACATGGAGAATATAGGAATGTTTCACACTACAAACAGTGAAACTGACACAGATGTTGAGCTTCACACTGACAGTGTTTCTGTGTTTTGTGTAAAAACAGACTATTGGAAAACTACACTGAGTATTGACTTATAGTTTTAAATACCTGTTTCTCTGTCCTCTGTGCTGCAGCTGATACAGTTTCGTGGTTTTTATGTTCATCCATACACAGCACACATATACATTTCTGATCAGTGCGACAGAAAACCTCAAGGATCTTCTCATGTTTCTGGCAGATCATCTCCTGCAGTCGTCCAGTGGCATCAGTCAAATTGTGTCTCTTTCCTTTAAACAAACTCTCATGTTGTTCAAGGTGATTCTGACAGTAATAGTTAAGACACACCAGACAGGACTTGACAGCTTTGTATTTTCTTCCAGTACAGACGTCACACTCCACATCTCCAGCTCCAGCGTCACAGTCAGCAGGAAGTTTGGTCTTCTTCAGTTTCTCCACCACTTCAGCCAGCATGGTGTTTCTAGCTAAAGCAGGTCTTGGACTGAAGGTCTGTCTGCACTGAGGGCAGCTGTAGACTCTCATCTGATCCTCCTGATCCCAGCAGCCTGTAATACAGCTCTTACAGTAACTGTGTCCACAGGAAGTGGTCACTGGATCCTTCAGGAGATCCAGACACACTGGACACAAGAAGTCATCTTGAAAAAACTGGGCTCCTGCCATTTTACTGCATGAATATAGAGACACAAACAGCTCAACTACACTTTAGTTTTGCTTTCCCTGAACTTCCTGTTTCCTGGTTCTGTGTTTGAGTCACGTGTGTAAAACAGGTGTGTCTGTGAGACTGTAAAGCAGCTTCCTCATTCCTGATGAGTCTTTACAGGGTCTGTTCTGTTCATGTCAGTGTCAAGTCATCCAGATGAACTGAGAACATCTTTAAATTACAAACCGATTAATGAATTTGAAATGAGGGAGTTAACAGGACACAAAAGGGCAATTTCAATAATGTTAGGAAACAGAATCGAAATCAGTTAAAATTCAAAGCAATTTTTAAAGTGATATAGAGAAAGTTAAGTAAACATTTTATTTTTTGCCATTCACACTGGCTAAATATGATCGATACCAATTGGATAGGCACAAAAATTGGATTTTAAGTGACAGTCTGAAAAAGCCTTTAGAGAACATTCAAAAGGAACATTCTCATATTTGATGTTGCTAAATGTAACATTATTGTTGCCGCTGTAGGTTTTGGGTCACAGTCAGATCTGCTGCATCACGGTTTTAATGCTGGAGTATTGAGTTTCTCTAATAGCATGTATTGGTTTTAGTGGTAGAGAAACACAGTCAGCACAAAAACTCAGTCGAACCTGAACTCAAGCTCAGATTTCAGACGTTCACATTCTCTCAAACTGTAACACCTTCATATTCCTGCAGTCTGTTAGATGCAGAATCTCTGTCTCATGTGTCAAGTGTTAAAAATACCCCGTTCACACCTTTACCACCATACACTGTAATAATAATCCTGTCAATTTACAGTACGCTACAGTAGAAAAGTCTGGCAGCTGTGGACGCCAGAAATTCACTGTAAATATATTGTGATGACATTTCAGACACATTGGATTTATATTAAAACTATTTGCACTGAGAAACTGATACAAATAATTACAAAGAAACAGCAAGTAAATACTTTAAATTAAATATGAAAAATTGTATTTTCCTGTAAAACACATTCCAAATAATCTTTGTTACAACTTTGAAAAACACAGTCCATTATGGAGCACCATTTCAGTGCACTCCATCAAAAAACACAAGAGACACTAAAATAATGAAGTAAAGACAGAAAATATAAAACAAAAACAATAAGCGACATTACTTACATATTTTAATAATCAAATGCAATCAAATGTGATGCTTCACTGACATCTGAACTTCTGGTTTTCACTGTAAATTCAGTTTTTCTACTTAAAAGTGTCATGTTTAGTGTGTTATTTGATTTATTTGTTAAATTTACTAGCAATTTCTGAGTGAAAACTGTTTCCTCAGTTCCTCAAAACTGTTTGTTAAGCCTGTATAATCTAGTTTATTTATTTTTAATATACAAAGTTTATTTTGTAGTTTACAAAATTACATGTTTTCTTTTTAGAAGGTTAAAGAAAGTAGATAATGAACAGTCTGAGACGTGATCTGTGTGAATTTATTCAGAGTTGTTGAACATCATCTTTAACTGCTGAAAGGATGTTGCAGGAGTTTGTGAGTCAGAATCTGAGGAAACCTGTCTGAGCTTTCATCGGCTGATCTGATACTACAGCGATGTTAAAAATGAGTCAAAGAGAGTAAATGAAGCGCCTGAGTCTCGTTCATGAACACATTCACTCTCTCTCACACCATTGATGAGAGTTATCAGCGTTTAGGGATATAAATCAAAGTGTGTGTTTGTCTCTCTATCGTTGGACAGCACATTCCTCTCAGATCATGTGTGAGATCATATTCAGTCTCATCTCAGATTAGCTGGAGCTCAAAGCGGACGGACAGCAGATACACACGCTTGTGTTGAGAT
Organism: Garra rufa; assembly: GCF_049309525.1. Lineage (NCBI taxonomy): Eukaryota > Metazoa > Chordata > Actinopteri > Cypriniformes > Cyprinidae > Garra > Garra rufa. The sequence goes on along the minus strand of NC_133376.1, from coordinate 41,349,281 downwards.
GAGCTTCTCCTGCACAAATACACCTTCAGCATGTATAATGTCAGTGTATGGAGCAGCTCCAGCAGTGAGCTCAGTCTGATCAACTCATAAGAGCCAGAACTAGAGAAGATGCTCATATGTTGCTCAACGGCACTCTCTAGTGCTTCTCTACAAATCATCCATAAAACATCACTAAAGTTCAGCTTTCTGCAGAAAAAAAACAGCCAATTACAACTCATTTGTTGTACAACTTACCGAAGCTCATGAAATGTTTAGAATAATACTATATTTACATCTGAATGGCCAAAGTGTGTGTTTAGTGCTGTTCATGAATGTCAAACAACAGCGGCTCTAGAGCGAGTAGATATCCGGAGATTAGAGACATTCATGTATGTGTCAGAATACACAGGATTAACTTATTTGAAAATAAATATTTAAAAAATGCACAAATTAATAAACACTTAAAGGGAAAACAGACACACCATACATCATAAATCAGATTAATTTACATATCAGAAAATAAAACAATGAAATTAAACTAATGTGTGTCTTCATGGCAAAAATGGGTAAAAAATCAATAAAAAAAATAGATATATAATGGAATTAATAAACATATAAAAAGTTAAACTAAAGACAGGTAAATGTTTTTTTATGTTTTAAGTTTTCCCACTGACACTAATTATATCCTTAGAGAAGTTTCTGAATCAAACCATTGTCTGATGACATTAAAGGAATCTTTCATTCTGTCCTGATCTTCATGTTTGGGTGAACTGATCAGTGTTAGTACAGATACCTGTGGACAGAAGCGAGTCTGTGGACTGAATGGATGGCCATCAGCATCTCAGCAGGTAGAACTGAGCCCTGTCCTCCAGATACGATCATCAAACTTACTCAGCAACGTCAGCAGATCTCCAGCGACATAGTAATCCATGAGCAGATCCTGCAGAGCAGAAGAGGAGAGAATGAACAGACAGCACTGAACATCTGACAAACAGCAGATCACTGATTCATGAGCACTGAACAAAACACAACACACAACTCAATCATTCTCAATCAATCAACTCACATTTCACCTGTTTGGGGTCCACTTGCTCTTTTTACATTGACTATCACTCTATACAAACTAATACAATCAGATACAACAAAGAAAATACTGAATATGTATTACAAGACATACTGATAAATGTAATATTCATTTCAGTGGTTATGAAGATGACTGAGTCAGACTGAATGCTTTAAAGTGATTTCCTATTGAACTGAATTGCAGTGGTAAAATATAATGAATTAAGCTACAAATTCGATCATAATGCACAATGTTTCCGTCTAACATGTATTTTGAGCTGCAGCTCGTCATATTGATGGAGTGTTTCACTAGTTAGCAGTAAACCGGTTACCTCACCTCAATATGTTTGTAGATTTGTGTTGGATGTCTTCGACGTGGAAAGCAGTTCTTTAGAATATATGGATATTTTATTTGTAAACATAGTTTTTTCACTTAAGCCAGTAGTAGTGCTGACACTGACAGTGCTGTGGAAACATGGCTGAAGAAGCGGAAAGAGGAACAGACTGTTGTGTCTTCTTCACTTAACAAGCAATAATGACTCTGACAACCTGAATTAAAACAAAAGAACTGATTTACTGGTGTTTTGTAGGTTTATACAGGGATGAATTCACTTAACTGCACACACACATACTCTCAATCAGGGTTGCCAGTTTTCACAACAAAACCTGTCCAATTCCTACTCAAAACTATCCCAAAAGTAGCCCAATCGCGTTTCGAGGGGATCCCCCTGTAAATATCGCGTTCCAGGGGGTAAAACACGTGTTTTGTGGTGGACTTCCTCTGGTTAAATCAGCATTCCAGGGGCTAAATGTTTTATAGTTTTAACGGGTTTCAGTGAGGATATTTTTGTCCTTAAGGTCCTGAGATGAACTATTTTTTGTACCTATAGTGTAAAATAGATTTATTAAAATTAATGAGGTAAAATATTAGGACAAAACATTCCTAAAGTACTTAAGTACCTAAAGTGCTCAAGAATGTATTTATAAGTTTATTAGTATTTGATATATGTTCTTAGATGATTTGTTATTCTACATGATTGATTTGTACTTGATGAACATATTTTGTACCCTTTTTAGTTGTTAAAAAACATGTATAAATAATGTCCCCGACATGTTTTTAAATTTGTAATATTTAATATCTGCAAATAATTATGATGTTTCGAAGAGTTGTTCATCCACAGTCTCACAGCAAACACAATTTGGTGACAAAAAAGCCCAATGAATCTTCCTATGGGTCTGGAATGAGGATTTGTGAAAGATGAGTGGATTTTCTCTGAACCCCTTTAACCAAAACCAAAAAGAAGTGAGGAAAACAAGCGGTTCTCTGTCTCTTTCAGGACTTATTTATCTCTCTTTCATCTCTCTGTAATCTCAGGTGTTAGTGTCTCACCTGTGGAGCTCTGAGTGTGTCTCACTGTTGTCAACTGAACAGTTCAATGGTGGCCACTGACAGAAAAGAGCTGCATTCACTGTAAAATAATGAGACACAAATAGAGGTGCTCACCTGCTTAACCAGGTGACCATTAAACACTCTGACTCACAAAAATCACACACTCACACTCACATACACACAGCTGCCTTTTCACCTCAAACACACCTCCATCAGAGGAAACAATGAGCAAGTATTCCTGCAGCTCAAACATAGCACTGGCAAAGCTGAACTCATGGGTTTGATTTCTGGAGAATACAGGGATCAAGAAATACACATCTTGAATGCAATAAAAGTCAGTCTGGATAAAAGCATCTGCCAAATGCATAAATATAATGTAAAATGTCACAATCATCCTCCCACTTCACACTGAAAAATTAAGTTCTTTGTCTGCAAACTCAGTTCCACAAATGAAAATAAAAGAATTGTTCAAGAACACATATTGAGTTCAATTTTATTTAATGTCAATTTTAAACCAGCGCTCCAAACGATCACAAAAGCCTTAAAACACAATGTGATGAAGATGTTAATGAGCCTCATGATAAACACATTCACAGATGTTTGTTTAATATAATATTTGGTCTCAGCAGCATCATATGAAAACTGTCAGCTGAAGATACCATTAGATCACAAATACTCATCTGAAGAGAATAAAGCACAGAGAACCAGGGGCGCCGCTAAGGGGGGGTAAGTTAGGACAATTCTAAGGGCCCACGTCTTTTAGGGGCCCCCAGAGATCTGCTTTTGTGTGGTAGGGGGGGCCCAACCTCATATTTTGTCATAGGGCCCAAAATTGCAAGCGGCGCCCCTGCCAGAAACCACACAATCACTAGACTTACACATGCTGTTTTTACATGCGCTCATTTATTAAAACAGTATCTGATAGTCAGTGAAATAAAGAGTGCCATGGGACAAATCAGATCAGAACAGTTATTATACACAGTGTGGACAGTCTGCACGACATTTTTCATAGGACTATGTGATTTTTACTCAAGCTGCGTCAGTCCTCGAATATGACTAAAGGGCTAAAGGCGAAACGGCCTCAGACTAAAAGACATCAGATCTCGTAAGCCTCCGTCTATCAAATAATTAATGCTTGTTATTTATTGGTTACTTGTTAGTAACATCTTTCGGATATTATAATACATAACAATACAGGGCTCGCTAAATCGCTAGCCCAGTGTCCCGGGGCTATTGTGTTTTCCAGTCGGGCTGGCAAAATGTTTCACCAGCCTGCTCGGGCTATCTTAAAGGAGAGGGCTCCTGTAGGTCCTTAAAACTCCTCAATTCAGTTGTTTCACATTTAAGACTGTACAAAGTGTTTAATACGTTAAACAGTATAAGAAAAGTCTTAATTATAGTTGTATAAGGTCTTTTACAGTTAGGGACAGAAAGACAAGAATCGCGATAGGGCTGGATTAAATTTAAAAAGGCAATGATATATGCGTGCTTCATGTTTCAAAGTCAACATGCAGCACGGATGTCTTTATATGAATGTATCTGAAGGGAACTGACTGTCCTCAGAATCGTGTCAATGGCATTTTCCTTTAATCTTAAACCTAAACCTTAAATAAAATATATAATGCCTGATAAAACGGCGGTGCTGATTTGTGTTCAGCCGTTACTAGGGAAACCGTAATATTTAAAAAGCGCCCCCTCGTGACAGAGAATGAATTTTTAATTCCAAATACATTTTTTCAGCTGTTTATGGTCAAATTATTAGTTATTGTCCCATGTTTTTATGCAGAAAACACATAGAGTTGTAAATGTGAAAAGTTAATGTGCCTTCTAAATATCTAAACAATTAAGACAGTAACATTTATATTTTAAATAAATATTATAAATGATATACTTGATTTATCTCTTTTAATGGTATAAAGGCTGAAATACCATTGTATAAGTTTTTTTTTTTTTGTGAAAACCTTTATCTGAACTGTATGTCTTTTTATGGCTTAATATGTTACCGTACGTTGTCCAACACCACTCATACTGTGTTTATTTTACTTGTGCAGCTCTTAAAAATTATCATAAATTGCCAATAAATTGATATTTAAAAAATTCTGCAGATACCCTGCAAAAAGTGAAATAAAATTCCTTCCTTGATATTTGTGTACTGAAAATATTTTTGGTGATATGTAGACCCCTATCTGATTTTCTATATTTTAAAATATAATGAAGCTGTCAGTTTTGCTTATAAACTTCCACATTAAAAACATTTTTTTAATCTACTGCAGGGAAGAAGACTCCAGCCCAGGACAATGATGCCAGCTCATGTCCATCTCCGGAAAGAAAAAAGGATCCATGCTGAACGTCACACGCAGAAACCAGAATTATTGAATGACATTTTTGGTCTTCTGTTCGCACTTGTTACATAAAGAGCTGTTTTACTTAAAATGCTTTGAAGAAAAGATACCAAAAGATAAGCTTAATTGATGTCTGTAATATATAAAGATTGATATATATATTTGGTGGCCAAAATTATTAGAACACTAGTGTTTTTACCAGCTAAACATGTGTTTAAGTCAGTTATTTTTTTATCTTTTGCTGTAGTGTAAGTAGGAAATATCAGTTTATATTTCCAAACATTCATTTTTGCCCTTACTTGTAATAATCCAGTGGAATTCCTGTGAGATTTTAGCTGGTGAAAATACCATTGTTCTAAAAATTTTGGCCACCACTGTATAAATGTTAATTGTTTGTTTATTGTTTATTTTCACTGATATTAAAAAATTATATTAAAAACACTTAGCTTCTTAACTCAAAATAAAATCTATTGATATTGCTGTTATTTTATAATGCTGTTAAAACTTTCTCTGACAAGCAGCAGTAATGAAAACTATTTTCTGGTTTATCATGTAATGTTTGATATATACTCTGTACTGGAACTGAAGATTTTATAGTTAGACTCTATACATTTTTAGGTTTACGCAAAATAAAAAAAATGTTTACACACTGAAAAATACAAAATTGAAATGTATTGTATGCTATGCTATTTTATGTATTTTCACAATTTAAAGTCAATAAATGTTATTTTTGTGACAAAAACAGTGTCTTCTTTTTAGACTACACATAATTAAAGCAATAATGTTCATTATAGTACAGTACTATAGTATATACTAATTACTATTTGTTAAAAAAATTTATTTATTCATGAATTAATTCATTAAAAAAGAGCATTCTATTAATCTGAATGCGATTATGGTACTGTGATATTCACTGTATAAAAATTACAGTAGTACAGCAAGTAACTGTGATTAAACTTACAGTCAGCATACTGTGGAATATATTACAGCAACTTACTTGCCAATTGCTGCCAGTAAGTTACTGTAAATTTCACAGTAATCTTGTTACAGTGTGACAGTCTGAACAAAGCATTGGTGTAGAGTTTTGCAAAAAACACAGCAAATTAGAATATGTGTAAAAAAGGTAAAATGTGCTAAACGTTTTGAGAAATGTGTCTTTGTTTTGAGAACTGTCCAAATGGATCAGTTACAGTGTGTTAGCAATCGAGAAAAACTTTAACACAAATTATTAAAAAGTTGTAACCTAAAAATAAAAATGCATTCCGAGGTTAAGCAGTAAATATATGACAATTTCCAGCAATATCGTAGATTTGATTTGACAGATAATATTTGAACTGAACTGAGCTGGATGATGATATCACTGAATCGATGATGAACTGACTTTACGTTAAAACTTCAGTATTTACTACTGACCATTTGCATTATCGACACACTATTTTCCTGTTTAATAATGTAAAGCTGCTATGACACAATCTGTATTGTAAAAAGCACTATATAAATAAAGGTGACTTGACATAAAAACAGCGGTTTGTGACACAGAAAGACAGAAAAACACAAAACACTGAAAAGGGCTGGAGCTCCATTATAGGTGAATAATGAAAATGTTTTATTGACTGTGTGTGATCATTTGATTTAAGAAGTCATTTTGATAGTCATAATAAAAATTGTGACACTACAATAAAAACTAAATGACTAATTTCAATCAACAGAAGTAAAGGTTGAGAAAAGCACAGAAACACATGGTCACTCAGCAGGACTCACACACACTGATCTTACTGTCTATATGAGGATTTATTACACATTTATTCTGATGTTATTTCACTGACAGAAGTTCAGCTGCAGTATTAATGTCATGAAGAGAAAACAAGAGACTCTATAACATCTCAATGTTACTGATTCATCATGCAGCTCAGAGCATTATGGGTAGAATCTCTCGTCAGTCTATTCTGAGTCATCAACACAGATCCATTATTAAAAATAGCAAACCCAGGATAGAGCGGCTGAGTGAATGTGGTGTGGACTGTGTGGATTAGGCTCATTGTGTCAGAGACGCTGTAGAAGGACAGAGTTCCTGCACTGTGATCCACAAACACTCCTATTCTACTGCTGATGGACTTTACAGGGAGATCAGTGACTATGTTATTGTGTATGAATGAGTAACTGGAGGGAGAGCAGAACAAACTCCAGGACTGATCATTCTTTCCAAACCGACACTCATTACCCCATCCCTTCCTGCTGATGCTCTTATATGACACTGATATACGCACACCTCCACTGCACTCAATCTCCCAGTAACAGCGTCCACACACACTCTCTCTACACAACACCTGATAATACATATCAAATCTGTCTGGATGATCAGGATACGGCTGAACTGTGTCAGTGTTAGTAATCACTCTGTTGTTATCAGACAGAAGGAGGTGTTTATACACTGTGTTCAGATCCAGAGTGAGCTGATGGGAATCTGATGGAGATAAAACACATCAGAATCAGGAATTATGAATCTGTTTGATCTTTTCATGTAGCTGAACTCTTCATGTTCAGTGTATCATCAGTGTCTCAGTACAGATGACCAGATATCCTGTGCAAATCATCATTTACATCATCAATTATAAAACTCTTCTTTCACCTTCTACAGGAAGAACATGAACACACTCAGTGAGTTTTTCTGCTTGTTTTCTTACTGACTTACATTGTAGGAAGTCGTTCCTGGTCCTGGGAACAATGTTGGTGGATGTGACTGTGGAAATCAACAGACATGAACAGTGAGATTCTCATGATCCTGCATCCATTCCTAAGACATTTCTAATATGATGTTCTCCATGATATAAGATGATGATGGACTTGTTTCTGAGAGCAGATGAATCTCCAGGACTTTACCTCTGTCTGAGATCTTCTTGAGCTCCTCTTTGCAGAAATCCTCCAGTTTGTCTCTCAGCTGATGGACAGATTCTCTCAGACCATCAAAAGAGAAGAGAGAACTGAAGGGATCATCATTTCCGTCTGTAGATTCAGGAGGTGCTGAGAGAGACTGGAAACTCTACAGAAAACAGAAATCAAAACTCATCAGCTCCACACTTCTGATCTGATTTGACTGATCTTTAGTAACTCACCTCAATCCAGCACTTTCACAGCATCAGCTTCATTCTTCTCATATTCATTATATCACATTAGAGCTACAGATTCTAGTATTTGACACTTACACTCTATGTGAACTTTCTAGGAAATAGTTTGGATGATAAAACATCTGCTAAGAACATAAATGTCCATCTAACAGCTCAAGAACATCAATGGAGTCTCATTGTAGGGTTGAGTAGATTTTTTCAGGAAAAGCAGCTCAAAGGCTACGATTAGATTGACCATTATTTATAACTTTAGAGAAGTTAGAGACAGCAGGATCTGGCTCAAGTCCACTATGATCCTGTTCTTCTAGATCTCTGTTACCTGCAGGAACTGGATGTGATCCTGTGTGTGTGAAAGCTGCTCCAGCTCAGCGTCTCTCCTCCTCAGATCATTGATCTCCTGCTCCAGTCGCTCCAGTCGTCCTTCAGCTCGACTCACTGCTCGCTTTTCCTGATCTCTGATCAGCCGTATCAGCTCAGAGCGGCTTCTCTCAATGGAGCGGATGAGCTCAGTAAAGATCCTCTCACTGTCCTCCACTGCTGTCTGTGCAGAGCGCTGTTAGGACACACAGTGATTCAGGCTTCAGTGGGACTGAAAGAGACAAGAGAGTCTGAACTGAGACTGAGACAAACTTCTCTTCTTCTCCAGACTCACCTTATGAGACTCCACAGCCTCTCTCAGCTGCTGAAGATCTTTCTCTCTCTGCTGGATTCTCTGCTGGAACGTCTTCTGCGTCTCCTTCAGCTGCTTCTGCAGGACAAACGGATGATGGTGAATGTCACAGAAAACTACTGCCACTAAATCATCATGAGAACAGATGAATCCAGATGAAGGCTTTTTTCATACTGCAAGCATAAGTATTATAAAAGTGAAACTGACACAGATGTAGAGCTTCATACTGACAGTGTTTCTGTGTAATAAGCTGCTGCCCTACACAGAAAATAAACAGACTATTGGATCACTGCACTGAATATTAACTTAATCTCTATGGTAAATACCTGTTTCTCTGTCCTCTGTTCTTCAGCTGATACAGTGTTGTGGTTTTTATGCTCATACATCGTACACAGCATACATATACATTCCTGATCAGTGCAACAGAAAACCTCAAGGATCTTCTCATGTTTCTGGCAGATCATCTCCTGCAGTCGTCCAGTGGCATCAGTCAAATTGTGCTTCTTTCCTTTAAAGAAACTCTCATGTTGTTCAAGGTGATTCTGACAGTAAGAGTTCAGACACACCAGACAGGACTTGACGGCTTTGTATTTTCTTCCAGTACAGACGTCACACTCCACATCTCCAGCTCCAGCGTCACAGTCAGCAGGAAGTTTGGTCTTCTTCAGTTTCTCCACCATTTCAGCCAGCATGGTGTTTCTAGCTAAAGCAGGTCTTGGACTGAAGGTCTGTCTGCACTGAGGGCAGCTGTAGACTCTCATCTGATCCTCCTGATCCCAGCAGTCTGTAATACAGCTCTTACAGTAACTGTGTCCACAGGAAGTGGTCACTGGATCCTTCAGGAGATCCAGACACAGTGGACACAAGAACTCATCCTGAGAAAATCTGGCTTCTGCCATTTTACTGCCTAAATACAGAGACACAAACACACAACAGCTCAACTACACTTCAGTTTTTCTTTCCCCGAACTGAATAGTTTCCTGGTTCTGTGTTTGAGTGACGTGTGCAAAACAGGTGTGTCTGTGAGACTGTAAAGCAGGTTCCTCGTTCCAGCTCCTTTAGAGTCTCTCACACACACAAACACATTCTTGCATATGTGGTTTAAGGGGACTTCCTATAGGCATAATGGTTTTCATACGTACAAACTTTATTTTTATCCCCTTACCTTAAAACTACACTGTAAAAAAAAGATTGCTGTAAATTTTACAGTAACTTACTGGCAGCTGAAGTATTATTACTGTAAGTGCATGTACAGTACTATAATGTCTTTACTGTATTTTCATTTACAGTATTAATACCATATTTTCAATTATAGTACCAGTACCGTAGAGTTTATTTTCATTGAATGTAAACACTTTTAACCTGTAAAAAACAATCCAATTGTGGTACAGCACTGTAATTCAGATTTTTAATGTTTTCGAAGAAATCTCATTATTTTATTTATTTTTCTTCCTAGGGCGTCAAAAAGTCTAGAAACGTCCCTGATCATCGATACTATGGCATTCACAAGAAGAGGCCCCTAAAAAATAATTCTGACAACTTCATTTATTTGTTTATCAAATTTCAGTGCAGTGTCACAAACTATACCTACATTTTTTACTTCCGAAAAGGGGATAGTATACCCAACTCAATTTTGGATGTGTCAACAGACAAGGGCCAAATAAAATCAATTTGTTTTTTGATTCATTTAAAGATAGCAAATTAGCATCTCAAACACCTTAATCTCACCAAGACATTCCGCCAATCTTTCAATTGGCAATTGGCTTCATAGGTAGATAAAACTGGGTGTTGTTTACATAACAGTAAAATGACTCACTATATTTACTTAAGATCTGACCTAAAGGGAGCATATAAAGTGAAAAAAAAGACTGGTGCTAAAACAAGATTCTTGTGGAATACCACAAGATAAAGGCGCCGAGTTAGACATACATTCTTCCATCTGAACAGAGATACTTCTCTTTTGAAGAGTTCCTGTACTGTGATCCACAAACACTCCTATTCTACTGCTGATGGACTCTACAGGGAGATCAGTCTTTATGTTATTGTGTATGAATAAGAAACTGATAGGAGAGCAGGCAAAACACCAGGACTGATCATTATGTCCAAACGCACCCTCATTACCCGATCCCTTCCTGCTGATGCTCTTATATGACACTGATATAAACACATATCCACTCTACTCAATCTCCCAGTAACAGCGTCCACACACACTCTCTCTACACAACACCTGATAATACATATCAAATCTGTCTGGATGATCAGGATACAGCTGAACCGTGTCAGTATAAGTAACCATTCTGTTTCTGTCAGACAGAAGGGGGCGTTTATGTGTTGTGTTCAGATCCAGAGTGAGCTGATGGGAATCTGATGGAGATAAAACACATCAGAATCAGGAATTATGAATCTGATGATCTTTTCATGCAGCTGAACTCAAGTTTACAGATGACCACACTGTCATCCCTGAAACCCAAATTAAGTACATTAAACAATAAAATTATCATTCTGTTAATTTTTTTTTAAGTTGAATCAACTTAACTAAGCTTATTTGAGTCCACTGACAATGGCAATGTACAGAATGGAAGGCAGCACAAAGAAACTGATTGGGCGGAGCTGCTGTTTGAACTGATGGCATGCAGTGTGTGCATTTCTGTCAGCGAGTCTTTACCGTTTGCTCTGAAACCATTATTAATAAATGAGAGGTATAACAGTTAGCTAATAAAAAGAGATAAAGAAATAAAAATATAAATTAAGACTGCATAAATGTCGATTCCAAACCTTTCGCCACAGTCTTTCATGGATCGACTCCAACCAATTTGGACCACGTTTACAACCCCTGGCAAAGTTAAATAAATCACAGATATGACACAAAACAATTGTTAATTCAACATTCAGGTTATGTGAGACATACCTCAAACAAATTAGATTAAACTCTGTTAATTAATGAAAAATAATTTTCCAAAATTTTTTTTAAGTACAGAAAAAAATTATGGAATCATTCAATTTTGAGGAACAAATTATGGAATCATCAACCAAAAAGAAAAAAATTAGTACTGTAAGGTTGAAAATTATCAAAGACTTCTGCTTTCCTGTCCCTAATTTATCTTCAGTAACAAAAGAGCCATTTGGCACTCCTGAAGATACAGTAGCTGATGCTATTTTATGTATTTTCACAATTTAAAGTCAATAAATGTTATTTTTGTGACAAAAACAGTGTCTTCTTTTTAGACTACACATAATTAAAGCAATAATGTTCATTATAGTACAGTACTATAGTATATACTAATTACTATTTGTTAAAAAAATTTATTTATTCATGAATTAATTAATTAAAAAAGAGCATTCTATTAATCTGAATGCGATTATGGTACTGTGATATTCACTGTATAAAAATTACAGTAGTACAGCAAGTAACTGTGATTAAACTTACAGTCAGCATACTGTGGAATATATTACAGCAACTTACTTGCCAATTGCTGCCAGTAAGTTACTGTAAATTTCACAGTAATCTTGTTACAGTGTGACAGTCTGAACAAAGCATTGGTGTAGAGTTTTGCAAAAAACACAGCAAATTAGTATATGTGTAAAAAAGGTAAAATGTGCTAAACGTTTTGAGAAATGTGTCTTTGTTTTGAGAACTGTCCAAATGGATCAGTTACAGTGTGTTAGCAATCGAGAAAAACTTTAACACAAATTATTAAAAAGTTGTAACCTAAAAATAAAAATGCATTCCGAGGTTAAGCAGTAAATATATGACAATTTCCAGCAATATCGTCAATTTGATTGCACAGATAATATTTGAACTGAACTGAGCTGGATGATGATATCACTGAATCGATGATGAACTGACTTTACGTTAAAACTTCAGTATTTACTACTGACCATTTGCATTATCGACACACTATTTTCCTGTTTAATAATGTAAAGCTGCTATGACACAATCTGTATTGTAAAAAGCACTATATAAATAAAGGTGACTTGACATAAAAACAGCGGTTTGTGACACAGAAAGACAGAAAAACACAAAACACTGAAAAGGGCTGGAGCTCCATTATAGGTGAATAATGAAAATGTTTTATTGACTGTGTGTGATCATTTGATTTAAGAAGTCATTTTGATAGTCATAATAAAAATTGTGACACTACAATAAAAACTAAATGACTAATTTCAATCAACAGAAGTAAAGGTTGAGAAAAGCACAGAAACACATGGTCACTCAGCAGGACTCACACACACTGATCTTACTGTCTATATGAGGATTTATTACACATTTATTCTGATGTTATTTCACTGACAGAAGTTCAGCTGCAGTATTAATGTCATGAAGAGAAAACAAGAGACTCTATAACATCTCAATGTTACTGATTCATCATGCAGCTCAGAGCATTATGGGTAGAATCTCTCGTCAGTCTATTCTGAGTCATCAACACAGATCCATTATTAAAAATAGCAAACCCAGGATAGAGCGGCTGAGTGAATGTGGTGTGGACTGTGTGGATGAGGCTCATTGTGTCAGAGACGCTGTAGAAGGACAGAGTTCCTGCACTGTGATCCACAAACACTCCTATTCTACTGCTGATGGGCTCTACAGGGAGATCAGTGACTATGTTATTGTGCATGAATGAGTAACTGGAGGGAGAGCAGAGCAAACTCCAGGACTGATCATTCTTTCCAAACCGACACTCATTACCCCATCCCTTCCTGCTGATGCTCTTATATGACACTGATATACGCACACCTCCACTGCACTCAATCTCCCAGTAACAGCGTCCACACACACTCTCTCTACACAACACCTGATAATACATATCAAATCTGTCTGGATGATCAGGATACGGCTGAACTGTGTCAGTGTTAGTAATCACTCTGTTGTTATCAGACAGAAGGAGGTGTTTATACACTGTGTTCAGATCCAGAGTGAGCTGATGGGAATCTGATGGAGATAAAACACATCAGAATCAGGAATTATGAATCTGTTTGATCTTTTCATGTAGCTGAACTCTTCGTGTTCAATGTATCATCAGTGTCTCAGTACAGATGACCAGATATCCTGTGCAAATCATCATTTACATCATCAATTATAAAACTCTTCTTTCACCTTCTACAGGAAGAACATGAACACACTCAGTGAGTTTTTCTGCTTGTTTTCTTACTGACTTACATTGTAGGAAGTCGTTCCTGGTCCTGGGAACAATGTTGGTGGATGTGACTGTGGAAATCAACAGACATGAACAGTGAGATTCTCATGATCCTGCATCCATTCCTAAGACATTTCTAATATGATGTTCTCCATGATATAAGATGATGATGGACTTGTTTCTGAGAGCAGATGAATCTCCAGGACTTTACCTCTGTCTGAGATCTTCTTGAGCTCCTCTTTGCAGAAATCCTCCAGTTTGTCTCTCAGCTGATGGACAGATTCTCTCAGACCATCAAAAGAGAAGAGAGAACTGAAGGGATCATCATTTCCGTCTGTAGATTCAGGAGGTGCTGAGAGAGACTGGAAACTCTACAGAAAACAGAAATCAAAACTCATCAGCTCCACACTTCTGATCTGATTTGACTGATCTTTAGTAACTCACCTCAATCCAGCACTTTCACAGCATCAGCTTCATTCTTCTCATATTCATTATATCACATTAGAGCTACAGATTCTAGTATTTGACACTTACACTCTATGTGAACTTTCTAGGAAATAGTTTGGATGATAAAACATCTGCTAAGAACATAAATGTCCATCTAACAGCTCAAGAACATCAATGGAGTCTCATTGTAGGGTTGAGTAGATTTTTTCAGGAAAAGCAGCTCAAAGGCTACGATTAGATTGACCATTATTTATAACTTTAGAGAAGTTAGAGACAGCAGGATCTGGCTCAAGTCCACTATGATCCTGTTCTTCTAGATCTCTGTTACCTGCAGGAACTGGATGTGATCCTGTGTGTGTGAAAGCTGCTCCAGCTCAGCGTCTCTCCTCCTCAGATCATTGATCTCCTGCTCCAGTCGCTCCAGTCGTCCTTCAGCTCGACTCACTGCTCGCTTTTCCTGATCTCTGATCAGCCGTATCAGCTCAGAGCGGCTTCTCTCAATGGAGCGGATGAGCTCAGTAAAGATCCTCTCACTGTCCTCCACTGCTGTCTGTGCAGAGCGCTGTTAGGACACACAGTGATTCAGGCTTCAGTGGGACTGAAAGAGACAAGAGAGTCTGAACTGAGACTGAGACAAACTTCTCTTCTTCTCCAGACTCACCTTATGAGACTCCACAGCCTCTCTCAGCTGCTGAAGATCTTTCTCTCTCTGCTGGATTCTCTGCTGGAACGTCTTCTGCGTCTCCTTCAGCTGCTTCTGCAGGACAAACGGATGATGGTGAATGTCACAGAAAACTACTGCCACTAAATCATCATGAGAACAGATGAATCCAGATGAAGGCTTTTTTCATACTGCAAGCATAAGTATTATAAAAGTGAAACTGACACAGATGTAGAGCTTCATACTGACAGTGTTTCTGTGTAATAAGCTGCTGCCCTACACAGAAAATAAACAGACTATTGGATCACTGCACTGAATATTAACTTAATCTCTATGGTAAATACCTGTTTCTCTGTCCTCTGTTCTTCAGCTGATACAGTGTTGTGGTTTTTATGCTCATACATCGTACACAGCACACATATACATTCCTGATCAGTGCAACAGAAAACCTCAAGGATCTTCTCATGTTTCTGGCAGATCATCTCCTGCAGTCGTCCAGTGGCATCAGTCAAATTGTGCTTCTTTCCTTTAAAGAAACTCTCATGTTGTTCAAGGTGATTCTGACAGTAAGAGTTCAGACACACCAGACAGGACTTGACGGCTTTGTATTTTCTTCCAGTACAGACGTCACACTCCACATCTCCAGCTCCAGCGTCACAGTCAGCAGGAAGTTTGGTCTTCTTCAGTTTCTCCACCATTTCAGCCAGCATGGTGTTTCTAGCTAAAGCAGGTCTTGGACTGAAGGTCTGTCTGCACTGAGGGCAGCTGTAGACTCTCATCTGATCCTCCTGATCCCAGCAGTCTGTAATACAGCTCTTACAGTAACTGTGTCCACAGGAAGTGGTCACTGGATCCTTCAGGAGATCCAGACACAGTGGACACAAGAACTCATCCTGAGAAAATCTGGCTTCTGCCATTTTACTGCCTAAATACAGAGACACAAACACACAACAGCTCAACTACACTTCAGTTTTTCTTTCCCCGAACTGAATAGTTTCCTGGTTCTGTGTTTGAGTGACGTGTGCAAAACAGGTGTGTCTGTGAGACTGTAAAGCAGGTTCCTCGTTCCAGCTCCTTTAGAGTCTCTCACACACACAAACACATTCTTGCATATGTGGTTTAAGGGGACTTCCTATAGGCATAATGGTTTTCATACGTACAAACTTTATTTTTATCCCCTTACCTTAAAACTACACTGTAAAAAAAAGATTGCTGTAAATTTTACAGTAACTTACTGGCAGCTGAAGTATTATTACTGTAAGTGCATGTACAGTACTATAATGTCTTTACTGTATTTTCATTTACAGTATTAATACCATATTTTCAATTATAGTACCAGTACCGTAGAGTTTATTTTCATTGAATGTAAACACTTTTAACCTGTAAAAAACAATCCAATTGTGGTACAGCACTGTAATTCAGATTTTTAATGTTTTCGAAGAAATCTCATTATTTTATTTATTTTTCTTCCTAGGGCGTCAAAAAGTCTAGAAACGTCCCTGATCATCGATACTATGGCATTCACAAGAAGAGGCCCCTAAAAAATAATTCTGACAACTTCATTTATTTGTTTATCAAATTTCAGTGCAGTGTCACAAACTATACCTACATTTTTTACTTCCGAAAAGGGGATAGTATACCCAACTCAATTTTGGATGTGTCAACAGACAAGGGCCAAATAAAATCAATTTGTTTTTTGATTCATTTAAAGATAGCAAATTAGCATCTCAAACACCTTAATCTCACCAAGACATTCCGCCAATCTTTCAATTGGCAATTGGCTTCATAGGTAGATAAAACTGGGTGTTGTTTACATAACAGTAAAATGACTCACTATATTTACTTAAGATCTGACCTAAAGGGAGCATATAAAGTGAAAAAAAAGACTGGTGCTAAAACAAGATTCTTGTGGAATACCACAAGATAAAGGCGCCGAGTTAGACATACATTCTTCCATCTGAACAGAGATACTTCTCTTTTGAAGAGTTCCTGTACTGTGATCCACAAACACTCCTATTCTACTGCTGATGGACTCTACAGGGAGATCAGTCTTTATGTTATTGTGTATGAATAAGAAACTGATAGGAGAGCAGGCAAAACACCAGGACTGATCATTATGTCCAAACGCACCCTCATTACCCGATCCCTTCCTGCTGATGCTCTTATATGACACTGATATAAACACATATCCACTCTACTCAATCTCCCAGTAACAGCGTCCACACACACTCTCTCTACACAACACCTGATAATACATATCAAATCTGTCTGGATGATCAGGATACAGCTGAACCGTGTCAGTATAAGTAACCATTCTGTTTCTGTCAGACAGAAGGGGGCGTTTATGTGTTGTGTTCAGATCCAGAGTGAGCTGATGGGAATCTGATGGAGATAAAACACATCAGAATCAGGAATTATGAATCTGATGATCTTTTCATGCAGCTGAACTCAAGTTTACAGATGACCACAATGTCATCCCTGAAACCCAAATTAAGTACATTAAACAATAAAATTATCATTCTGTTAATTTTTTTTTAAGTTGAATCAACTTAACTAAGCTTATTTGAGTCCACTGACAATGGCAATGTACAGAATGGAAGGCAGCACAAAGAAACTGATTGGGCGGAGCTGCTGTTTGAACTGATGGCATGCAGTGTGTGCATTTCTGTCAGCGAGTCTTTACCGTTTGCTCTGAAACCATTATTAATAAATGAGAGGTATAACAGTTAGCTAATAAAAAGAGATAAAGAAATAAAAATATAAATTAAGACTGCATAAATGTCGATTCCAAACCTTTCGCCACAGTCTTTCATGGATCGACTCCAACCAATTTGGACCACGTTTACAACCCCTGGCAAAGTTAAATAAATCACAGATATGACACAAAACAATTGTTAATTCAACATTCAGGTTATGTGAGACATACCTCAAACAAATTAGATTAAACTCTGTTAATTAATGAAAAATAATTTTCCAAAATTTTTTTTAAGTACAGAAAAAAATTATGGAATCATTCAATTTTGAGGAACAAATTATGGAATCATCAACCAAAAAGAAAAAAATTAGTACTGTAAGGTTGAAAATTATCAAAGACTTCTGCTTTCCTGTCCCTAATTTATCTTCAGTAACAAAAGAGCCATTTGGCACTCCTGAAGATACAGTAGCTGATGCTATTTTATGTATTTTCACAATTTAAAGTCAATAAATGTTATTTTTGTGACAAAAACAGTGTCTTCTTTTTAGACTACACATAATTAAAGCAATAATGTTCATTATAGTACAGTACTATAGTATATACTAATTACTATTTGTTAAAAAAATTTATTTATTCATGAATTAATTAATTAAAAAAGAGCATTCTATTAATCTGAATGCGATTATGGTACTGTGATATTCACTGTATAAAAATTACAGTAGTACAGCAAGTAACTGTGATTAAACTTACAGTCAGCATACTGTGGAATATATTACAGCAACTTACTTGCCAATTGCTGCCAGTAAGTTACTGTAAATTTCACAGTAATCTTGTTACAGTGTGACAGTCTGAACAAAGCATTGGTGTAGAGTTTTGCAAAAAACACAGCAAATTAGTATATGTGTAAAAAAGGTAAAATGTGCTAAACGTTTTGAGAAATGTGTCTTTGTTTTGAGAACTGTCCAAATGGATCAGTTACAGTGTGTTAGCAATCGAGAAAAACTTTAACACAAATTATTAAAAAGTTGTAACCTAAAAATAAAAATGCATTCCGAGGTTAAGCAGTAAATATATGACAATTTCCAGCAATATCGTCAATTTGATTGCACAGATAATATTTGAACTGAACTGAGCTGGATGATGATATCACTGAATCGATGATGAACTGACTTTACGTTAAAACTTCAGTATTTACTACTGACCATTTGCATTATCGACACACTATTTTCCTGTTTAATAATGTAAAGCTGCTATGACACAATCTGTATTGTAAAAAGCACTATATAAATAAAGGTGACTTGACATAAAAACAGCGGTTTGTGACACAGAAAGACAGAAAAACACAAAACACTGAAAAGGGCTGGAGCTCCATTATAGGTGAATAATGAAAATGTTTTATTGACTGTGTGTGATCATTTGATTTAAGAAGTCATTTTGATAGTCATAATAAAAATTGTGACACTACAATAAAAACTAAATGACTAATTTCAATCAACAGAAGTAAAGGTTGAGAAAAGCACAGAAACACATGGTCACTCAGCAGGACTCACACACACTGATCTTACTGTCTATATGAGGATTTATTACACATTTATTCTGATGTTATTTCACTGACAGAAGTTCAGCTGCAGTATTAATGTCATGAAGAGAAAACAAGAGACTCTATAACATCTCAATGTTACTGATTCATCATGCAGCTCAGAGCATTATGGGTAGAATCTCTCGTCAGTCTATTCTGAGTCATCAACACAGATCCATTATTAAAAATAGCAAACCCAGGATAGAGCGGCTGAGTGAATGTGGTGTGGACTGTGTGGATGAGGCTCATTGTGTCAGAGACGCTGTAGAAGGACAGAGTTCCTGCACTGTGATCCACAAACACTCCTATTCTACTGCTGATGGGCTCTACAGGGAGATCAGTGACTATGTTATTGTGCATGAATGAGTAACTGGAGGGAGAGCAGAGCAAACTCCAGGACTGATCATTCTTTCCAAACCGACACTCATTACCCCATCCCTTCCTGCTGATGCTCTTATATGACACTGATATACGCACACCTCCACTGCACTCAATCTCCCAGTAACAGCGTCCACACACACTCTCTCTACACAACACCTGATAATACATATCAAATCTGTCTGGATGATCAGGATACGGCTGAACTGTGTCAGTGTTAGTAATCACTCTGTTGTTATCAGACAGAAGGAGGTGTTTATACACTGTGTTCAGATCCAGAGTGAGCTGATGGGAATCTGATGGAGATAAAACACATCAGAATCAGGAATTATGAATCTGTTTGATCTTTTCATGTAGCTGAACTCTTCGTGTTCAATGTATCATCAGTGTCTCAGTACAGATGACCAGATATCCTGTGCAAATCATCATTTACATCATCAATTATAAAACTCTTCTTTCACCTTCTACAGGAAGAACATGAACACACTCAGTGAGTTTTTCTGCTTGTTTTCTTACTGACTTACATTGTAGGAAGTCGTTCCTGGTCCTGGGAACAATGTTGGTGGATGTGACTGTGGAAATCAACAGACATGAACAGTGTGATTCTCATGATCCTGCATCCATTCCTAAGACATTTCTAATATGATGTTCTCCATGATATAAGATGATGATGGACTTGTTTCTGAGAGCAGATGAATCTCCAGGACTTTACCTCTGTCTGAGATCTTCTTGAGCTCCTCTTTGCAGAAATCCTCCAGTTTGTCTCTCAGCTGATGGACAGATTCTCTCAGACCATCAAAAGAGAAGAGAGAACTGAAGGGATCATCATTTCCGTCTGTAGATTCAGGAGGTGCTGAGAGAGACTGGAAACTCTACAGAAAACAGAAATCAAAACTCATCAGCTCCACACTTCTGATCTGATTTGACTGATCTTTAGTAACTCACCTCAATCCAGCACTTTCACAGCATCAGCTTCATTCTTCTCATATTCATTATATCACATTAGAGCTACAGATTCTAGTATTTGACACTTACACTCTATGTGAACTTTCTAGGAAATAGTTTGGATGATAAAACATCTGCTAAGAACATAAATGTCCATCTAACAGCTCAAGAACATCAATGGAGTCTCATTGTAGGGTTGAGTAGATTTTTTCAGGAAAAGCAGCTCAAAGGCTACGATTAGATTGACCATTATTTATAACTTTAGAGAAGTTAGAGACAGCAGGATCTGGCTCAAGTCCACTATGATCCTGTTCTTCTAGATCTCTGTTACCTGCAGGAACTGGATGTGATCCTGTGTGTGTGAAAGCTGCTCCAGCTCAGCGTCTCTCCTCCTCAGATCATTGATCTCCTGCTCCAGTCGCTCCAGTCGTCCTTCAGCTCGACTCACTGCTCGCTTTTCCTGATCTCTGATCAGCCGTATCAGCTCAGAGCGGCTTCTCTCAATGGAGCGGATGAGCTCAGTAAAGATCCTCTCACTGTCCTCCACTGCTGTCTGTGCAGAGCGCTGTTAGGACACACAGTGATTCAGGCTTCAGTGGGACTGAAAGAGACAAGAGAGTCTGAACTGAGACTGAGACAAACTTCTCTTCTTCTCCAGACTCACCTTATGAGACTCCACAGCCTCTCTCAGCTGCTGAAGATCTTTCTCTCTCTGCTGGATTCTCTGCTGGAACGTCTTCTGCGTCTCCTTCAGCTGCTTCTGCAGGACAAACGGATGATGGTGAATGTCACAGAAAACTACTGCCACTAAATCATCATGAGAACAGATGAATCCAGATGAAGGCTTTTTTCATACTGCAAGCATAAGTATTATAAAAGTGAAACTGACACAGATGTAGAGCTTCATACTGACAGTGTTTCTGTGTAATAAGCTGCTGCCCTACACAGAAAATAAACAGACTATTGGATCACTGCACTGAATATTAACTTAATCTCTATGGTAAATACCTGTTTCTCTGTCCTCTGTTCTTCAGCTGATACAGTGTTGTGGTTTTTATGCTCATACATCGTACACAGCATACATATACATTCCTGATCAGTGCAACAGAAAACCTCAAGGATCTTCTCATGTTTCTGGCAGATCATCTCCTGCAGTCGTCCAGTGGCATCAGTCAAATTGTGCTTCTTTCCTTTAAAGAAACTCTCATGTTGTTCAAGGTGATTCTGACAGTAAGAGTTCAGACACACCAGACAGGACTTGACGGCTTTGTATTTTCTTCCAGTACAGACGTCACACTCCACATCTCCAGCTCCAGCGTCACAGTCAGCAGGAAGTTTGGTCTTCTTCAGTTTCTCCACCACTTCAGCCAGCATGGTGTTTCTAGCTAAAGCAGGTCTTGGACTGAAGGTCTGTCTGCACTGAGGGCAGCTGTAGACTCTCATCTGATCCTCCTGATCCCAGCAGTCTGTAATACAGCTCTTACAGTAACTGTGTCCACAGGAAGTGGTCACTGGATCCTTCAGGAGATCCAGACACAGTGGACACAAGAACTCATCCTGAGAAAATCTGGCTTCTGCCATTTTACTGCCTAAATACAGAGACACAAACACACAACAGCTCAACTACACTTCAGTTTTTCTTTCCCCGAACTGAATAGTTTCCTGGTTCTGTGTTTGAGTGACGTGTGCAAAACAGGTGTGTCTGTGAGACTGTAAAGCAGGTTCTACCAGAAAGACTCGGGAGAATTTATACTGTGACAATAACATTTATTTATTTAGGAGCTCAGCAAGCAATCAGGTTATTTGGCGTAGGCCCCGTTCTTAACTTGCATTCAGAGGGTACGGAATCTGCGGGTCCCGCCTGAAGACGAAGGCGGGGGCGCCGCTCACCCCCCGGAGTCAGGAAAGGGGCCATCTGGTGATGGTGGGTGAATGGAGGAAAAGAACAATCTGAAGTCTTCGGGATGGAGGGGATAGATTGACTGATGGTGATGTGGTTGGTAGAGGGAGGACCCGGCTAGGTGGAGTAGAGTCGTTGGAGGAAGGATCCCATCTTGGTGGAGGTGGGGAGGATGGAGGTACTGGAGCGACAGCATCTGCGAACTCAGACATGTGTAAGCGCTACCCTTTTTAAGCTACAGTAAATGATATGATTGGATAGATGAGGAGGTAATTAGTGACGCGAACAATTGAGTCTTCCTGGCAGAACTTGCGCTAGCTTCATTTCTACCAGAAAGACTCGGGAGAATTTATACTGTGACAATAACATTTATTTATTTAGGAGCTCAGCAAGCAATCAGGTTATTTGGCGTAGGCCCCGTTCTTAACTTGCATTCAGAGGGTACGGAATCTGCGGGTCCCGCCTGAAGACGAAGGCGGGGGCGCCGCTCACCCCCAAAGATGGGTGGAATTAAGGATCCACCGGAACGGGGCCCACCCCCAAGACGGTTTAGGATTTAACTCACCGGTCGTGAATCCTGGGGTTCCTAATGTTGGAAGAGAAAACAAAAATTAGATTAAGCGAGTACCATCCTTATTTATATCGAATACGCCATTGCCGTCATAGTTCTGATTTTTATTTATATATATTTTTATATATATCAACTATCGTGATAAACGAACATATGCTGGTGTTATCCTAGATTGCACGCGTGAAATAGAGCCGCCTTTAGGTGGACCTATAAGTACGAGCCGTCTGTTGACGCTGGGCCACAGGCCATCTTTAGATAGAACACGTGGGCCACAGGCCATCTTTTGGTAGAACACATGGGCCACAGGCCATCTTTTGGTAGGACGTATGGGCCACAGGCCATCTTTTGGTAGAACGTATGGGCCACAGGCCATCTTTTAATAGGATACATGGGCCACAGGCCATCTTTTGATAGAACACATGGGCCACAGGCCATCTTTTGGTAGAACGTATGGGCCACAGGCCATCTTTTGATAGGATACATGGGCCACAGGCCATCTTTTGATAGAACACATGGGCCACAGGCCATCTTTTGAAGGAATACGTGGGCCACAGGCCATCTTTTGATAGAACACATGGGCCACAGGCCATCTTTTGATAGAACACATGGGCCACAGGCCATCTTTTGATAGAACACATGGGCCACAGGCCATCTTTTGATAGAACTCATGGGCCACAGGCCATCTTTTGATGGGACGCGAGATTACGGACGTGTAACCCGCAGCCATTTGTATTAGTAGCTAGCCATACAATTCATGAAAGTGCCAATCCGCTTTGGCAAAACACCACCACCAGAAGATAAATAGGAATTTACCTAGATCAAGACTGGAGAGCTTGCTGGGCTTCGAGGATGGATTTTGAATCTGGTCTTATGTAGGACTCGAATGCTGAAGAGGACCACCTGCCCAGGATTTTGATAGCTGCTGTAGAGATACCGCGCTCGGCTGCTGTAGTAGCAGCTCCAATCCTGAAGGAATGTCCGGTGAATAGAGAGGAGGATAAGCTGCAGCTTTTGAGAACGGCGTTGAGATGGAACTTGAACCGGTTTTGAGAGAGAGGTGCTCCGTTGGGTAGAATGAAGAGGGGAGAATTAGCAGAATGTCTGGGACGGATTTTTAGGAATTTAGTCATAGAGGAGAAAGGGCAGAAATCGCTACTGATTTTAGAAATAGTTAAAGTAATGCCAGAGCCTTTAGAGTCATTTTTGGAATGTTTAAGAAAGAGTGTGAAAAAATTAGGAAAGAAATGCAAGTCAGAAAAGGAAAGACCGCGTACTGGATCGAATGTATTGGTTGGCGAGGTAAATTCTCCTGGACGCATAAAGCCATAGAAAGCTGTAAGAAATACCGCTTCTAGCAGAGTGTTGACCTATATGGAAAAGAGGCCGTTGCGAACTGCGATGATTAACCTATGAATTAAAGGTAACGTCAAAGGTAGCCTTTTGTCGGGGGACGCAGCAGAAGTTTTAGCCATACCTTTGAGCATTAGGCGAATAGGAGAAGCAGTGAATAGGCTAGGAGAGTCGGGGTTATGATATTTGGCGTAGAATTGAACACCTGCGAGTAATCTACGAATGGAAGATATTTTTAATTTACGTTTGTCGAAATTAAACGCGAGAAACGAGCAAACTGTCGAAATCAAAATGGGGAGTAAAGGAAGTTTAAAGGCTAAACAAAACATGGAAAACGAATACCAGGCAGAAGTATAAGCTTTGAGAGTCGATGGAGCAACGCCTTTAGACATGTAAAATCTAGCTGAGCAAAGCAAATCTTCTAATATAACGTTGTGGCTTGCAGGGGAGGGCAGGGTGTTGGATCCTTGTTGGCTGCGGGGCAGAGCCGTCTGAAGGTCTGAAAACGAAAGCGAGATAGAGCGTCAGCGACAACATTGAAGTGGCCGGGTATGTGAGTGGCTTTAATAATGAAGTTGTGGATGACTGACTGCCAGATTAAGCGACGCAGAAAAGGCATGATCATCAGGCAAGATGATCTGCCTTTATTAATAATGGCTACGGTGGCTTCATTATCGCAGAACATGAGAATGCGTTTCCTAGACCACTCGGGACCCCATATTACACTGGCTACGACTAGAGGATAAAGTTCGTATAGCGCTGAAGAGAGTGAACTAGATGTAGATCTAGGAAAATCGCTCGGCCATCTCTCTGCGAACCAGTGCCCTTGAAAATATCCCCCGAACCCGACGGACGGAGCAGCATCTGTAAATAAATGTAAATCTGCGGATGATTCGAAGTACTCGTTGTAGAAAAATGAAATGCCGTTCCAATCATTTAGTAAGCGAGACCAGAATGTAATATCGGACCGACAGCCTTCGTCTAGCTGGACCGGATTACTAAGTTCAGGCACGGAATGTGCCGCCGTTAGTAGACGCGATATGAAAGCCCTGCCTTGCGGGATGATGCTCATCGCGAAATTTAGGTGCCCTAGCAGGGACAACAATTCGCGCTTCGAGACGACCTGTAGAGAGGAGAAATTTTCCAGGAAAGATCGGATTCTTAAAAGTTTTTCTAGGGGAAGAGAAGCTTGCATCTTAACCGTATCGAGAGAGATACCTAGAAATTCGAGATTAGTGAAGGGGCCCAGAGTTTTCTCTGGAGAGAGGGGAACGCCGACGTCACTGAATACCTGCTTTAAGGTATCGAGAACGGAAGAATGGGAAGAAGGGAAATCGATAAGCAAGAAATCGTCAAGTAGATGCAAAACGAACGGAAGTTTACAGACGTTCAGCAGGATCCAACACAAGGCTTCCGACAGACTATTGAAGATGTGAGGGCTACTCCTACACCCGAAAGTGAGCCTTACTGCGAAATAGAATTTTGAAGCCCATTTAACGCCGAAAAGTGGCCAGTCAGCAGGGTGTATTGGCATGGTTTTAAAAGCGTCTGTTATATCTGCTTTAGCCAGCCAAGCACCGTGGCCAGCTAGCTTGATTAACTGTATAGCATTGTCCACCGAAGCGTAATGAAGAGAGAATGGTTCGAGGGGAATGCATTCATTAACGCTTAGAATTTTGCTGGAATGAGGAGAAGACATGTCGAATATGAGACGTTTTTTGCCAGAGTATTTACGGGTAGCGACGCCGATAGAGTTAATCCTAAAAGGGGAAAAAGGAGGGGAGGCGAATGGACCGATGACATAGCCTTTATTGACTTCTTTCTCGAGCAGTGTAGAAACGACGTCGGGTTCGTTCATAGCTGATTGCAAATTTTTTGCTGAAAAGGATGAATTGAGTTGCGAGAGAATTCCCACTCGAAACCCCTGAGACAGGCCGGTGATGAGATAGTCGACGAAAGATGAATCGGGGTGAGAAGAGAGGTAGCTAGAGAGGTTTGAAATGTTGATAGGTGTGGACGGATGATTGCTCAGAATTTTTTCTGAAGAGGGGCTTTCTTTCTGGTTTGAGGTTTGTATCGGCGTGGGCAGACTGATTTCGGGTGTGGGTCTTTGCACAGGCTGCAAATATGAGCGAAACGACAATTATTAAATGAACACACAGCTTCGTTAAACATATTGCAAATGGGATAGTCATTAATAGTTTCAGCGGGGCGTCCTCTGCTGGAGGAGCTGCGTCTTACATTTTCAGTACCGCGGACAGCGGCCTGATCGCGGCTAGCAAAAGCTTTCGGGCAGAAGGCAGCTGAGTGTCCGTGGGCACTGCATATAGAACACGATAAACTTCTTTGGCCGCCGAAGTGGCGAACTAGCAATTCCGTATCCGTGATGGACCAGTCGAGTCTTGAATTGTAGAGTGTAATGTAAGACGCGGATTTAGCAGAAAGGGATTTATGATATTCGTAGAATAAGGTGCCCCCGTACCTTTGGTTGAAGTCTGCCATCATGGATAGATAGAGGTCTAACTCTTCCCTCCTATCTGGGAAAACTTGGCATAGTGTGTCCCTGTAGATGCTAAATGCGATTACGAACTCACCGAACGAAAGGTTCCGTTGCAAGCGTGGGTCGGAAGTTTTGAGGAGCACTGCCACGTCACCACATTCCACCATTTTCCTGTCAGCGGCGGGCGATGGGAGAAGTAGAGAAGCCAAGTTGATGTCCTTGCCTTGGATAATATTTGACCTCAGATGTGGGGAGACTGTAGCGGCAGCGGGAGGAACGAAACGCCTACCGAAGGCTTGAGCTGGTGTAGATGAGGAGAGATTAAAGCTGGGAGAAGCCGGTGGAGCTGGGACGTTTTGGAGTGGCAGCTGGACCCTGAGAAGAGGAGCGGGCAGAGAGGTCGATGTAGAAGGTACGCTAGCTGAAATATTACCAGAGAAGGAGGGCCGTGATGTAGCGGGAACTGGGCTGCGGTCAAGGTTGACGAAAGAGTTTTCGAAGTCCGTCATCTTGGACTGTAATCCTTTAACTGTTTGGGATAAGTTTTGAACTGCAGATAGGAGCAGCAGATTAGTGTCAGGTAGATCGGCGACTTGAGGAGGAGATAAATCTTGCTCCGGTAGTGACGTTCTTTTAGCTGAACGAGGTGTGGATTTCGCAGATCTTTTCCTGCTGGCTTTTTTCGGTTGAGCAGTGGTTGGGGCGGTGTCGGGATGTGGAGAAGTAGATGGAGGTGGATTGCCCAATGTATTCTGGGCCAAGAGCAGGAGATCTTCTCTAGAAATTCCTTCGCTAGCGGGGATGCCGGCGTCCTCGAGGGCGTTTAGTATGAATTCAGAAGAGCAGCTCGCCCATGGAGAGGTGCGGCATTGAATTCGGGTACTCCGGCGTGTAGCAGAAGGGGATGGCTGAACGAATTCATCTGAATCTGAATAGTCACAAATGGATTGGTTGTCCTGAGACATGTTTGGTCGGCTTACTGGCGCTAGCAGTTGAGTTACTGGAGCGACAGCATCTGCGAACTCAGACATGTGTAAGCGCTACCCTTTTTAAGCTACAGTAAATGATATGATTGGATAGATGAGGAGGTAATTAGTGACGCGAACAATTGAGTCTTCCTGGCAGAACTTGCGCTAGCTTCATTTCCTCGTTCCAGCTCCTTTAGAGTCTCTCACACACACAAACACATTCTTGCATATGTGGTTTAAGGGGACTTCCTATAGGCATAATGGTTTTCATACGTACAAACTTTATTTTTATCCCCTTACCTTAAAACTACACTGTAAAAAAAAGATTGCTGTAAATTTTACAGTAACTTACTGGCAGCTGAAGTATTATTACTGTAAGTGCATGTACAGTACTATAATGTCTTTACTGTATTTTCATTTACAGTATTAATACCATATTTTCAATTATAGTACCAGTACCGTAGAGTTTATTTTCATTGAATGTAAACACTTTTAACCTGTAAAAAACAATCCAATTGTGGTACAGCACTGTAATTCAGATTTTTAATGTTTTCGAAGAAATCTCATTATTTTATTTATTTTTCTTCCTAGGCCGTCAAAAAGTCTAGAAACGTCCCTGATCATCGATACTATGGCATTCACAAGAAGAGGCCCCTAAAAAATAATTCTGACAACTTCATTTATTTGTTTATCAAATTTCAGTGCAGTGTCACAAACTATACCTACATTTTTTACTTCCGAAAAGGGGATAGTATACCCAACTCAATTTTGGATGTGTCAACAGACAAGGGCCAAATAAAATCAATTTGTTTTTTGATTCATTTAAAGATAGCAAATTAGCATCTCAAACACCTTAATCTCACCAAGACATTCCGCCAATCTTTCAATTGTCAATTGGCTTCATAGGTAGATAAAACTGGGTGTTGTTTACATAACAGTAAAATGACTCACTATATTTACTTAAGATCTGACCTAAAGGGAGCATATAAAGTGAAAAAAAAGACTGGTGCTAAAACAAGATTCTTGTGGAATACCACAAGATAAAGGCGCCGAGTTAGACATACATTCTTCCATCTGAACAGAGATACTTCTCTTTTGAAGAGTTCCTGTACTGTGATCCACAAACACTCCTATTCTACTGCTGATGGACTCTACAGGGAGATCAGTCTTTATGTTATTGTGTATGAATAAGAAACTGATAGGAGAGCAGGCAAAACACCAGGACTGATCATTATGTCCAAACGCACCCTCATTACCCGATCCCTTCCTGCTGATGCTCTTATATGACACTGATATAAACACATATCCACTCTACTCAATCTCCCAGTAACAGCGTCCACACACACTCTCTCTACACAACACCTGATAATACATATCAAATCTGTCTGGATGATCAGGATACAGCTGAACCGTGTCAGTATAAGTAACCATTCTGTTTCTGTCAGACAGAAGGGGGCGTTTATGTGTTGTGTTCAGATCCAGAGTGAGCTGATGGGAATCTGATGGAGATAAAACACATCAGAATCAGGAATTATGAATCTGATGATCTTTTCATGCAGCTGAACTCAAGTTTACAGATGACCACACTGTCATCCCTGAAACCCAAATTAAGTACATTAAACAATAAAATTATCATTCTGTTAATTTTTTTTTAAGTTGAATCAACTTAACTAAGCTTATTTGAGTCCACTGACAATGGCAATGTACAGAATGGAAGGCAGCACAAAGAAACTGATTGGGCGGAGCTGCTGTTTGAACTGATGGCATGCAGTGTGTGCATTTCTGTCAGCGAGTCTTTACCGTTTGCTCTGAAACCATTATTAATAAATGAGAGGTATAACAGTTAGCTAATAAAAAGAGATAAAGAAATAAAAATATAAATTAAGACTGCATAAATGTCGATTCCAAACCTTTCGCCACAGTCTTTCATGGATCGACTCCAACCAATTTGGACCACGTTTACAACCCCTGGCAAAGTTAAATAAATCACAGATATGACACAAAACAATTGTTAATTCAACATTCAGGTTATGTGAGACATACCTCAAACAAATTAGATTAAACTCTGTTAATTAATGAAAAATAATTTTCCAAAATTTTTTTTAAGTACAGAAAAAAATTATGGAATCATTCAATTTTGAGGAACAAATTATGGAATCATCAACCAAAAAGAAAAAAATTAGTACTGTAAGGTTGAAAATTATCAAAGACTTCTGCTTTCCTGTCCCTAATTTATCTTCAGTAACAAAAGAGCCATTTGGCACTCCTGAAGATACAGTAGCTGATAGGGATCAAGGCCTGTAGGCCAAAATGTGTATACATCGGGGGTCTGCTAATTGTCACACCTTTACAGAGGGTGAAACTGTAATTAGCTGATTGGTCAGTTTGAATGTCTCACATTTGGGTTTCAGTCACATGGTCAAGGAAAGGATAAAAGGAGATTGTAACTGTTGCTCTGGCCTCCTTCTTTTTACCCCCCTCTCTCTCTCTTTCTTTCTCTCATGTAACATTTCACATACATGTTAGTATACAATTAACTGTCTATTTTTACCATCCTTCATCTATTTTGTAACCAATTTAAGTGTAACATAACGAAATCTTGATTCAACATTAACATTGACGTGCTACCTATTGTAATGCAATATAGTCACTCAATAGCAACGCTCTCCCACATATTTAGCTATTCTAACTGCGCTTATTTCCATCGCTGGTATAAGCGGCAGTGGGTGGTAATAGACTAGAGAAGTACAGCTTTATACCATCGTGCTGATAACATTTCTTTAGTCCTTCGGCTTGAACCACTGTAGGAAACCACCCTTACAGTACTTTGTTGTTCCTCCTCTGGCATTTAGGACAGCCCAAATTTTTTAGGGCATGGACTTCACTAATGAAAATCAATATTCGTCATCAAGCTGGTTCCAACTTTTTTGAATAGCGGTTGACACATCAGCTTTGCAAGATTGAGCCTTGTCATGGACCAGTTTTTTTCAATGTCCACCATACATTTTCAATCGGATTGAAATGATGTGCCTCTCCTGAAGAAAAGCCTTTTACCTGACATGCAACCTCATATTATAAATGAGTTGGGGAATTTGATTCTCATCTGATCCTCCTGATCCCAGCAGTCTGTAATACAGCTCTTACAGTAACTGTGTCCACAGGGAATGGCCACTGGATCCTTCAGGAGATCCAGACACACTGGACACGAGAAATCATCTTGAAAAAAATGGGCTCCTGCCATTTTACTGCATGAATACAGAGACACAAACACACAACAGCTCAACTACACTTCAGTTTCGCTTTTCCTGAACTCAGCTTCCTGTTTCCTGGTTCAGTGTTTGAGTGACATGTGTAAAAAAGGTGTGTCTGTGAGACTGCTAAGCAGCTTCCTCATTTCTGCTCCTGTAGAGTCTCACACACTGACAGAGTAATCCAGTACAATTGCCCCACATTTGAAATCTGCTCAAATTCAAATAAAATTTTTAACTAGAAAAGTGTTTTATCAAAACAGACTTTCTTTGAAAGATTAAAAAAAAATTAAGGTTGACAGATACAAAAAATCCTGTTGGTTTTATTTTGTGTTGACACGAATATGCTGTTTGACATAACAGATGTGTATTTGTATTCCACAAGACGATAACTGTATTTACAGAAATGAACAGTTTTTACACAAATCAACCATTTATTACTGCTCTTCAGAATAATAATTTGTTACATTTAAATAGTACTTTTCTAAACACTCAAAGTGCTTTACAGAACACTAGAACACTCACCACACACCAGCTTACTGATGAAGAGGAGACAGAGTGATGAAGGCCATCAGTAGATATATGGGATGATTAGGAGACCATGATGCTCAGAGGACAATGGGCAAATTTGGCCAGGATGCCGAGGTCACACCTCTACTCTTTTCCAAAGACATCCTCAGATTTTTTTATGACCAAACAGAGTCAAGACCTCAGTTAAACATCTAATCTGCAGGACGGAGCTTTTTTTTCTGAATCTTTCAACTGATCGTATCAATTTTTAACTAGAAAAGTATGTTCGCTTTGAGAGAGACAATAAAGAGACTGCCACCAAGATCACTTTCTCAACCGACCACTCACCCATCACACTAACCTCCTCTGACATATACATCGCACTGAGCCGGATCAACGCGCACAAGGCTGCTGGACCAGATGGTATTCCTGGGTGTCCATAGCGTCTCCATAGCGCTGCACTACAAACACCTATGTACGAATGCTGTTTGTTGATTTCAGCTCAGCATTCAACACTGTCATACCCTCTAAGTTAATCACCAAACTTAGAGACCTGGACATTAACACCTCACGCTGTACCTGGATTATGGACTTTCTGACCAACAGACCTCAGCATTTTAGGTCAGGCCACATCTGCTCCACTACCGTCACACTCAAGACTGGTGTACCACTGGGCTGTGTGCTGAGCCCCTTCCTCTACTCCCTCTTCACCCACGACTGCAGGCCTGTGTATGGATCTAACACCATTATCAAGTTTGCAGACGACATTACGGTGATCGGTCTCATCAGCAACAACGATGAGACTGCCTACAGGGAGGAGATTCAGCACCTGGTCACGTGGTGCACAGACAATAATCTGCTCCTTAACACCACCAAAACCAAGGAGCTCATTGTGGACTTCAGGAAGGGAAGAGGAGGTTCACACAAACCCATCCACATCAACGGGGTGGCTGTTGAGCCTGTTTCTTCCTTCAAGTTCCTGGGGACCCACATTTCAGAGGATCTATCCTGGACCACCTACACCTCCAGCCTGGTCAAGAAGGCTCACCAGCGCCTGTTCTTCTTGAGAACACTTAAGAAGAACCAGCTGTCCTCAGCTATCCTGGTGAACTTCTATCTAACACAATAGAAAGCATCCTTACATGCTGTGTCACAGTCTGGTACGGAAGCTGCTCTGTTGCGTAGTGTAAGGCACTGCAGCGGGTTGTGAAAACTGCCCAACGCATTATAGGGAGTCCACTCCCAACCATTGAGGACATTCAGAAGAAGCACTGTTTGCGTCGAGCACGCAGTATTCTTAAGGATTCCTCTCACCCCACCCATTCCTCTCTCCTGCCTTCCGGCAGATGCTTCAGATGCCACAGGACTAGAACCAGCAGACTGAGGAACAGCTTCTTTCCCAGAGCTGTCTCCTTATTGAACTCTACCCCCCACTGACACCTCTGCCCCCCTCACACACCCCACACTCTCCCCATTACCATTGCACTACTTAATATTCATTGCACTACACTGTACACACCCATTTGTAAATGCAAATTTCCATTGCACAAATACATATTGTAAATCTGTGATAATCTATATCATCTATATCATCATCTATATCAAATCTATACATGTCTATTTGTAAATTCCTGCTTCAGTAAACAGCGACCTGTATATTATGTTCATATCTACCTGCAATTTATATTATAGTTAATAACAACCTGTTTATTATGTTCATCCACTTGTACATTCTAATTGTAGTTAATTATCATCTGTAAATTATGCTCATAGTACTTCATCTGTAAATATTATCCATAGCTTCTCCCTGTACATATCTCCTATAAGTGCACTTATAACTTTTAAATTATACCTATATCCTGCACTTGCTGCTTATTGCACTCCTGGTTAGACCTAAACTGCATTTCGTTGCCTTGTACTTGTACATGTGTAATGACAATAAAATTTAATCTAATCTAATCTAATTTTAGATAATCTTAGACTCGCATGCAGCTTTATAGCACGGCCAGGCACGCAATACTTTTTATCGTTATCTCAGGTAACCGAAGAGCCAAAGTAGCCAAAGTGTTCTCTCTTTTGAACATGTCTTTCACATTGCGTGAACGTGCTTAGGGAACGATGTCCAACAGTATATACATATTTCAGTAAATTGGGACACACAGAGGCCTTCAGGACCCGTTGGAAGATTTGGGTCACAGTCAGATCTGCTGCATCACAGTTTTAATGCTGGAGTATTGAGTTTCTCTAATAGCATGTATTGGTTTTAGTGGTAGACAAACACAGTCAACACAAAAACTCATTCGAACCTGAACTCAAGCTCAGATTCCAGACTGTGTTCAATGCAATAAACAGACAGGAGCTGATCTAAACTGTGTCTTTATTGATGGCAGTCTCAACAGCAACTGCCGGTGAACCAGCACAACAGTGTCACCACGGGATACAGGTCACACATGGTATTACACCGTGTAACATCTCCCTTTCTTTCGAGAATCGCTCAACTTCACAAAGAACCACTAAAACCCCAAACTCAACATAAACAGCAGGTTACCAAATAACATATTACTTTTTTTTTTGCATACTACTATTTAAACTGTCCTACTGATTCTAGCCTCAGCCACTAGAACTCAAGTTAAGTTAAGTTAAGTCTCTGTGGTGGCCGTGATTGACGACCGCTGCGGGTGATGAATGGCCAGTACTCGCGCACCAAGAGCAACACATCCTCTTTGCACTCCAGCCAGCCAGCCAACACAATATTTGCCAGCTCCTGCAATGTGCCGTCAGATTTTGTCTCATGTACAATTTTACGAAGACTGGCGTCTGTCACGTTGAGGTGTAGTGCTTGATCTACGACTGAAAACGCGGCCTCTGAGCTGTCCATGGTGTTTACAGTCTGTAGTAGTAGTCCAGGCTCGTTGGGCGCCTGCTTGTGAAGCGCCGCTCTGCTCAGCGTGTCACTTATGTACATCTCAGGGCCAGGCTTGTACACGTCATTCAGGTTATAGTTTTGCAGTTGCAACATCATGCTCTGTAAACGTTTAGGAGCACTCAGGAGTGATTTTTTACAAATTGTAACGAGGGGCTTATAGTCGGTCTCAGCTGTGATTGACTCCCTGCCATAAAGGTAGTGATGAAACCTTTGACATGCGAATACTATGCTCAAGCATTCTTTCTCGATTTGGGCATAGTTCTGTTCAGTACGAGTGAGTGCACAAGAGGCAAATGCCACAGGTTGTCCCTGTTGCAGCAGACAACAGCCCAGACCGTTCTTGCTGGCGTCGCTTTGGATTGTCACTGGCTTGTCAATGTCATAGTATTTCAAAACGGGTGTGTCAGTAATCATACGTTTTATTTCTTGAACAGCCCCGTCATGTTTGGGAAGCCAGTGCCATGCCACGCCTTTGTCCAGCAGTCTGCGCAGAGGCTCACACACATCTGAGAGCCGTGGGAGAAATTTGGCCAGATATGTTACAAAGCCGATAGACCATTGAACAGCCTTCACATCCTGAGGTGTCGGCATTGCCAGGACAGCTTTGTTTTTTTCCGGGTTGATCCATAAGCCTTCTGCTGATAATATGTGCCCATGAAAATGCATCGCTTTCAGTTTGAATTGTAGCTTTTTCTCGCTCAGTCGGAGCTTCACGGCTCTGCAACGTTCCATTAGTGCGCAGAGATTTTTGTCATGATCTGACTCGGCTTCTGCATCTGAGTCACCGCAGCCAACAACCAGTATGCCATCTGCAATGGGCTCTGTGCCTCGGAGTGCCATTAGCAGCTCGTGTTGCTTGCGTTGATAGATCTCAGGTGCCACCGAGATGCCAAAGGGCAGTTTGCACCATCTCATACGCCCCCATGGCGTCCAGAATGTTGTCATTAAACTGCTGTCATTGTCCAGTCTGCAGTGTAAAAAGGCATCCCGAACGTCAACCAGCGTAAACAGACGTGCCTTTGGTAGTTTATACAGAATGTCCTCGAGCGTCAGCATGTGGTAATGCGATCTTTGCAGTGCCTGGTTCAGGTGCTTTGGATCTATGCAAATTCTCATTTTGTCAGGCTTGGCTACAACTACCATGTTGCTAATCCATGGAGTGGGTTCAGTGACGGATATGATGTGTCCCTCCCTGATGTGCTTGTCAAGCTGTTCTTTCACTCTGGCTTTCAGGGCCACTGGTACATTCCGTGGCACGCATTGCACTGGCGACACATTGCTGTCCAGCACAAAACGAACCTTTCCCGGGACAGACTCGACTGGATCATTAAACACATCCTTGTAACTGCAAATCAGCTGTTGCTTCTTGAGGAGCGTGTCAGGACATTCTACAAGTTTGTGTAACTCGTCCGGGATGGTAAATTTCATGAGTCCTAGCCGCTGGCATGTGTCACCCGAAAGTAGTGGCTCTTGATTGGCTTCTACTACCTCGAAGATCAACTTGTGTTTGGTGCCTTTTACTGTGCATTCTGTGTGAAATCTCCCCAGGGAAGGCATCGTCGCACCAGAATACAATTTCAGTTTTGTTGCACTCGGCTGCAGGGGGCATTCATTGTCTAGTTTCTCTTTGATTATTCTGCTCATAACGTTACAAGTAGCTCCTGTATCTAGCTGACAGGCCTGCTTTTGTTTCTTAATTGTTAGATTAACGAACCATCTTGGACCGTCCTTATTGATGGCAGTCTCAACATCAACTGCCGGTGAACCAGCACATCAGTGTCACCACCGGATACAGGTCACATATGGTATTACACCGTGTAACACAGACGCTCACATTCTCTCATACTGTAACACCTTCATATTCCTGCAGTCTGTTAGATGTGCAGAATCTCTGTCTCTGTCTGTGTCAAGTGTTAAAAATACTCTGCACACACTTTTACCACCATACACTTTAATACTAATCCTGTGTATTTATAGTACGTACAGTACTCTGTGGACACCAGAAATTCACTGTAAATATATGGTGATGACATTTCAGACACACTGGATTTGCTTTAAAAGTATTTGCACTCAGAAATTGCTAGTCAATTTCACAAATAATTACAAAGAAGCAGCAAGTAAATACTTTGAATTAAATATGAAAAATAGTATTTTCTTGTAAAACACATTCTAAATAATCTTTGTTACAACTTTGAAACACAGTCCATTATGGAGCACCATTTCAGTGCACTCCATCAAAAACACACAAGACAATTAAATAATACAGTAAATATAAAACAAAGGCAAGGAGCGACATTACTTAGATATTTTAATAATCAAATGCAATCAAATGTGATGCATCACTGACTTCTGAACTTCTGGTTTTCACTGTAAATTCTGTTTCTCTACTTCAAAATGTTATGTTTAATGTGTTACTTGATTTAGTGAAAACTGTTTCCTCAGTTCCTCAAAACTGTTTGTTAAGCCTGTATAATCTAGTTTTTTTTATTTATTTTTAGTATACAAAATGTTGACATATGTTAAGGTAATGAAAATTTTTGAAAGGTAGCATTTTTTAATTCTTTTAAAATAACCAACATATTTTACAGTGTTCAAGTTTGATTCTAAGATGATGAATTACATGTTTTCTTTTTAGAAGGTTAAAGAAAGTAGATAATGAACAGTCTGAGACGTGATCTGTGTGAATTAGTAGAGAGTTGTTGAACATCATCTTTAACTGCTGAAAGGATGTTGCAGGAGTTTGTGAGTCAGAATCTGAGGAAACCTGTCTGAGCTTTCATCGGCTGATCTGATACTACAGCGATGTTAAAAATGAGTCAAAGAGAGTAAATGAAGCGCCTGAGTCTCGTTCATGAACACATTCACTCTCTCTCACACCATTCATGACAGTTATCCGCGTTTAGGGATATAAATCAAAGTGTGTGTTTGTCTCTCTATCGTTGGACAGCACATTCCTCTCAGATCATGTGTGAGATCATATTCAGTCTCATCTCAGATTAGCTGGAGCTCAAAGCGGACGGACAGCAGATACACACGCTTGTGTTGAGATGAGCTTCTCCTGTACAAATACACCTTCAGCATGTATAATGTCAGTGTATGGAGCAGCTCCAGCAGTGAGCTCAGTCTGATCAACTCATAAGAGCCAGAATTAGAGAAGATGCTCATATGTTGCTCAACGGCGCTCTCTAGTGCTTCTCTATAAAACATCACTAAAGTTCAGCTTTCTGCAGAAAAAAACTGCCAATTACAACTCATTTGTTGTACAACTTACCAAAGCTCTTTAAAAGTTTAGAAAAATATTATATTTACATCTGAATGGCCAAAGTGTGTGTTTAGTGCTGTTCATGAATGTCAACCAACAGCGGCTCTAGAGCGAGTAGATATCCGGAGCTTAGAGACATTCATGTATGTGTCAGAATACACAGGATAAACTTATTTGAAAATAAATATAAAAAAAATGCACAAATTAATAAACACTTAAAGGGAAAACAGACACACCATACATCATAAATCAGATTAATTTACATATCAGAAAATTTGTTCAAAAATTTGTCTATGTTCATGGCAAAAACAGGTAAAAATCAATACAATATATATATATATATATATATATATATATATATATATATATATATATATATATATATATAAAATGGAATTAATAAACATATTAAAAATGAAATTAAAGACAGGTGAATTTTAAGTTTTTCCACTGACACTAATTATATCCTTAGAGAACTTTCTGAATCAAACCATTGTCTGATGACATTAAAGGAATCTTTTATTCTGTCCTGATCTTCATGTTTGGGTGAACTGATCAGTGTTAGTACAGATACCTGTGGACAGAAGCGAGTCTGTGGACTGAATGGATGGCCATCAGCATCTCAGCAGGTAGAACTGAGCCCTGTCCTCCAGATACGATCACCAAACTTACTCAGCAACGTCAGCAGATCTCCAGCGACATAGTAATCCATGAGCAGATCCTGCAGAGCAGAAGAGGAGAGAATGAACAGACAGCACTGAACATCTGACAAACAGCAGATCACTGAATCATGAGCACTGAACAAAACACAACACACAACTCAATCATTCTCAATCAATCAACTCACATTTCATCTGTTTGGTGTCCACTTGCTCTTTTTACATTGACTATCACTCTATACAGACTAATACAATCAGATACAACAAAGAAAATACTGAATATGTATTACAAGACATACTGATAAATGTAATATTCATTTCAGTGGTTATGAAGATGACTGAGTCAGACTGAATGCTTTAAAGTGATTTCCTATTGAACTGTCACCAACTGAATTGCTGTGGTAAAATATAGTGAATTAAGCTACAAACTCGATCATAATGCACAATGTTTCCGTCTAACATGCATTTTGAGCTGCAGCTCGTCATATTGATGGAGTGTTTCTCTAGTTAGCAGTAAACCGTTTGCCTCACCTCAATATGTTTGTAGATTTGTGTTGGATGTCTTCGACGTGGACAGCAGTTCTCTTCGGAATAGAAATATATGGATATTTTATTTGTAAACACCTTATTTTTTTTCACTTAAGCCAGTAGTAGTGCTGACACTGACAGTGCTGTGGAAACATGGATGAAGAAGCGGAAAGAGGAACAGACTGTCGTGTCTTCTTCACTTAACAAGCAATAATGACTCTGACATCTTGAATTAAAACAAAAGAGCTGATTTACTGGAGTTTTGTAGGTTTATACAGGGATGAATTCACTTAACTGCACACACACATACTCTCAATCAGGGTTGCCAGGTTTCACAACAAAACCTGTCCAATTGCTACTAAACTATCCCAAAAGTAGCCCAATCGCGTTTCGAGGAGGGTCCCCATGTAAATATCGCGTTCCAGGGGGTAAAACACACGTTTTGTGGTGGGTTTCCTCTGGTAAAATTAGCATTTCAGGGGCTAAATATTTTATAGTTTTAATGGGTTCCAATGTGGACATTTTTGTCCTTAAGATCCTGAGATGAACTATTTTTTGTACCTATAGTGTAAATTAGATTTATTAAAATTAATGAGGTAAAATATTAGGACAAAACATTCCTAAAGTACTTAAGTACCTAAAGTGCTCAAGAATGTATTTATAAGTTTATTAGTATTTGATATATGTTCTTATATGATTTGTTATTCTACATGATTGATTTGTACTTGATGAACATATTTTGTACCCTTTTTAGTTGTTTAAAAACATGTATAAATAATGTTTAAATTTGTAATATTTAATATCTGCAAATAATTATGATGTTTCCCAGAGTTATACATCCACAGTCTCACAGCAAACACAATTTGGTGACAAAAAAGCCCAATGAATCTTCCTACGGGTTTGGAATGGGGATTTGTGAAAGATGAGTGGATTTTCTCTGATCCCCTTTAACCAAAACCAAAAAGAACTGAGGAAAACAAGCGGTTATCTGTCTCTTTCAGGACTTATTTATCTCTCTTTCGTCTCTCTGTAATCTCAGGTGTTAGTGTCTCACCTGTCGAGCTCTGAGTGTCTGACTCACTGTTGTCAACTGAACAGTTCAATGGTGGCCACTGACAGAAAAGAGCTGCATTTACTGTAAAATAATGAGACACAAATAGAGGTGACCACCTGC
Source organism: Garra rufa (assembly GCF_049309525.1). Classification (NCBI taxonomy): domain Eukaryota; kingdom Metazoa; phylum Chordata; class Actinopteri; order Cypriniformes; family Cyprinidae; genus Garra; species Garra rufa. The sequence continues at coordinate 41,309,277 of NC_133376.1, read as the reverse complement.
TTAACCAGGTGACCATTAAACACTCTGACTCACAAACACACACTCACACTCACATACACACAGCTGCCTTTTCACCTCAAAAACACCTCCATCAGAGGAAACAATGAGCAAGTATTCCTGCAGCTCAAACATAGCACTGGCAATGCTGAACTCATGGGTTTGATTTCTGGAGAATGCTGGAATCAATACATATCTTGAATGCAATATAAGACAGTTTGGATAAAAGCATCTGCCAAATGCAAAAATATAATGTAAAATGTCACAATCATCCTCCCACTTCACACTGAAAAATTAAGTTCTTTGTCTGCAAACTCAGTTCCACAAATTAAAATAAAAGAATTGTTCAAGAACACATATTGAGTTCAATTTTATTTAATGTCAATTTTAAACCAGCGCTCCAAACGATCACAAAAGCCTTAAAACACAATGTGATGAAGATGTTAATGAGCCTCATGATAAACACATTCACAGATGTTTGTTTAATATAATATTTGGTCTCAGCAGCATCATATGAAAACTGTCAGCTGAAGATACCATTAGATCACAAATACTCATCTGAAGAGAATAAAGAAGCACAGAGAACCAGGGGCGCCGCTAAGGGGGGGTAAGTTAGGACAATTCTAAGGGCCCACGTCTTTTAGGGGCCCCCAGAGATCTGCTTTTGTGTGGTAGGGGGGGCCCAACCTCATATTTTGTCATAGGGCCCAAAATTGCAAGCGGCGCCCCTGCCAGAAACCACACAATCTCTAGACTTACACATGCTGTTTTTACATGCGCTCATTTATTAAAACAGTATCTGATAGTCAGTGAAATAAAGAGTGCCACGGGACAAATCGGATTAGAACAGTTATTATACACAGTGTGGACAGTCTGCACGACATTTTTCATAGGACTATGTGATTTTTACTCAAGCTGCGTCAGTCCTCGTATATGAGTTAAAATGGCTTCGCGCCACAAACTAAACGCTATTGTCAGCAAAACTGCGTCACTCAGGACTAAAGGGCTAAAGGCGAAACGTCCTCAGACTAAAGGACATCAGATCTCGTAAGCCTCCGTCTATCAAATAATTAATGCTTGTTATTTAATGCTTACTTGTTAGTAACATCTTTGGGATATTATAATACATAACAATACAGGGCTCGCTAAATCGCTAGCCCAGTGTCCCGGGGCTATTGTGTTTTCCAGTCGGGCTGGCAAAATGTTTCACCAGCCTGCTCGGGCTATCTTAAAGGAGAGGGCTCCTGTAGGTCCTTAAAACTCCTCAATTCAGTTGTTTCACATTTAAGACCGTACAAAGTGTTTAATACGTTAAACAGTATAAGAAAAGTCTTAATTATAGTTGTATAAGGTCTTTTACAGTTAGGGACAGAAAGACAAGAATCGCGATAGGGCTGGATTAAACTTAAAAAGGCAATGATATATGCGTGCTTCATGTTTCAAAGTCGACATGCAGAACGGATGTCTTTATATGAATGTATCTGAAGGGAACTGACTGTCCTCAGAATCGTGTCAATGGCATTTTCATTTAATCTTAAACCTAAACCTTAAATAAAATATATAATGCCTGATAAAACGGCGGTGCTGATTTGTGTTCAGCCGTTAGTAGGGAAACCGTAATATTTAAAAAGCGCCCCCTCGTGACAGAGAATGAATTTTTAATTCCAATACATTTTTTCAGCTTTTTATGGTCAAATTATTAGTTATTGGCCCATGTTTTTATGCAGAAAACATAGAGTTGTAATTGTGAAAAGTTAATGTGCCTTCTAAATATCTAAACAATTAAGACAGTAACATTTATATTTTAAATAAATATTATAAATGATATACTTGATTTATCTCTTTTAATGGTATAAAGGCTGAAATACCATTGTATAAGTTTTTTTTTTTTTGTGAAAACCTTTATCTGAACTGTATGTCATTTTATGGCTTAATATGTTACCGTACGCTGTCCAGCACCACTCATACTGTGTTTATTTTACTTGTGTAGCTCTTAAAAATTATCATAAATTGCCAATAAATTGATATTTAAAAAATCCTGCAGATACCCTGTAAAAAGTGAAATAAAATTCCTTCCTTGATATTTGTGTACTGAAAAATTTTTTGGTGATATGTAGACCCCTATCTGATTTTCTATATTTTAAAATATAATGAAGCTGTCAGTTTTGCTTATAAACTTCCACATTAAAAACATTTTTTTAATCTACTGCAGGGAAGAAGACTCCAGCCCAGGACAATGATGCCAGCTCATGTCCATCTCCGGAAAGAAAAAAGGATCCATGCTGAACGTCACACGCAGAAACCAGAATTATTGAATGACATTTTTGGTCTTCTGTTCTCACTTGTTACATATAGAGCTGTTTTACTTAAAATGCTTTGAAGAAAAGATACCAAAAGATAAGCTTAATTGATGTCTGTAATATATAAAGATTGATATATACTGTATATATTGGTGGCCAAAATTATTAGAACACTAGTGTTTTTTACCAGCTAAACATGAGTTTAAGTCAGTTATTTTTTTTTATCTTTTGCTGTAGTGTAAGTAGGAAATATCAGTTTACATTTCCAAACATTCATTTTTGCCCTTACTTGTAATAATCCAGTGGAATTTCTGTGAGATTTCAGCTGGTGAAAATACCAGTGTTCTAATAATTTTGGCCACCACTGTATAAATGTTAATTGTTTGTTTATTGTTTATTTTCACTGATATTAAAAAAATTATATTAAAAACACTTAGCTTCTTAACTCAAAATAAAATCTATTGATATTGCTGTTATTTTATAATGCTGTTAAAACTTTCTCTGACAAGCAGCAGTAATGAAAACTATTTTCTGGTTTATCATGTAATGTTTGATATATACTCTGTACTGGAACTGAAGATTTTATAGTTAGACTCTATACATTTTTAGGTTTACGCAAAATAAAAAAAATGTTTACACACTGAAAAATACAAAATTGAAATGTATTGTATGCTATGCTATTTTATGTATTTTCACAATTTAAAGTCAATAAATGTTATTTTTGTGACAAAAACAGTGTCTTCTTTTTAGACTACACATAATTAAAGCAATAATGTTCATTATAGTACAGTACTATAGTATATACTAATTACTATTTGTTAAAAAAATTTATTTATTCATGAATTAATTCATTAAAAAAGAGCATTCTATTAATCTGAATGCGATTATGGTACTGTGATATTCACTGTATAAAAATTACAGTAGTACAGCAAGTAACTGTGATTAAACTTACAGTCAGCATACTGTGGAATATATTACAGCAACTTACTTGCCAATTGCTGCCAGTAAGTTACTGTAAATTTCACAGTAATCTTGTTACAGTGTGACAGTCTGAACAAAGCATTGGTGTAGAGTTTTGCAAAAAACACAGCAAATTAGAATATGTGTAAAAAAGGTAAAATGTGCTAAACGTTTTGAGAAATGTGTCTTTGTTTTGAGAACTGTCCAAATGGATCAGATACAGTGTGTTAGCAATCGAGAAAAACTTTAACACAAATTATTAAAAAGTTGTAACCTAAAAATAAAAATGCATTCCGAGGTTAAGCAGTAAATATATGACAATTTCCAGCAATATCGTCAATTTGATTGCACAGATAATATTTGAACTGAACTGAGCTGGATGATGATATCACTGAATCGATGATGAACTGACTTTACGTTAAAACTTCAGTATTTACTACTGACCATTTGCATTATCGACACACTATTTTCCTGTTTAATAATGTAAAGCTGCTATGACACAATCTGTATTGTAAAAAGCACTATATAAATAAAGGTGACTTGACATAAAAACAGCGGTTTGTGACACAGAAAGACAGAAAAACACAAAACACTGAAAAGGGCTGGAGCTCCATTATAGGTGAATAATGAAAATGTTTTATTGACTGTGTGTGATCATTTGATTTAAGAAGTCATTTTGATAGTCATAATAAAAATTGTGACACTACAATAAAAACTAAATGACTAATTTCAATCAACAGAAGTAAAGGTTGAGAAAAGCACAGAAACACATGGTCACTCAGCAGGACTCACACACACTGATCTTACTGTCTCTATGAGGATTTATTACACATTTATTCTGATGTTATTTCACTGACAGAAGTTCAGCTGCAGTATTAATGTCATGAAGAGAAAACAAGAGACTCTATAACATCTCAATGTTACTGATTCATCATGCAGCTCAGAGCATTATGGGTAGAATCTCTCGTCAGTCTATTCTGAGTCATCAACACAGATCCATTATTAAAAATAGCAAACCCAGGATAGAGCGGCTGAGTGAATGTGGTGTGGACTGTGTGGATTAGGCTCATTGTGTCAGAGACGCTGTAGAAGGACAGAGTTCCTGCACTGTGATCCACAAACACTCCTATTCTACTGCTGATGGACTCTACAGGGAGATCAGTCTGTTTGTTATTGTGTATGAATGAGTAACTGGATGGAGTGCAGTACAAACTCCAGGACTGATCATTATTTCCAAACCGACACTCATTACCCCATCCCTTCCTGCTGATGCTCTTATATGACACTGATATACGCACACCTCCACTGCACTCAATCTCCCAGTAACAGCGTCCACACACACTCTCTCTACACAACACCTGATAATACATATCAAATCTGTCTGGATGATCAGGATACGGCTGAACTGTGTCAGTGTTAGTAATCACTCTGTTGTTATCAGACAGAAGGAGGTGTTTATACACTGTGTTCAGATCCAGAGTGAGCTGATGGGAATCTGATGGAGATAAAACACATCAGAATCAGGAATTATGAATCTGTTTGATCTTTTCATGTAGCTGAACTCTTCGTGTTCAATGTATCATCAGTGTCTCAGTACAGATGACCAGATATCCTGTGCAAATCATCATTTACATCATCAATTATAAAACTCTTCTTTCACCTTCTACAGGAAGAACATGAACACACTCAGTGAGTTTTTCTGCTTGTTTTCTTACTGACTTACATTGTAGGAAGTCGTTCCTGGTCCTGGGAACAATGTTGGTGAATGTGACTGTGGAAATCAACAGACATGAACAGTGTGATTCTCATGATCCTGCATCCATTCCTAAGACATTTCTAATATGATGTTCTCCATGATATAAGATGATGATGGACTTGTTTCTGAGAGCAGATGAATCTCCAGGACTTTACCTCTGTCTGAGATCTTCTTGAGCTCCTCTTTGCAGAAATCCTCCAGTTTGTCTCTCAGCTGATGGACAGATTCTCTCAGACCATCAAAAGAGAGGAGAGAACTGAAGGGATCATCATTTCCGTCTGTAGATTCAGGAGGTGCTGAGAGAGACTGGAAACTCTACAGAAAACAGAAATCAAAACTCATCAGCTCCACACTTCTGATCTGATTTGACTGATCTTTAGTAACTCACCTCAATCCAGCACTTTCACAGCATCAGCTTCATTCTTCTCATATTCATTATATCACATTAGAGCTACAGATTCTAGTATTTGACACTTACACTCTATGTGAACTTTCTAGGAAATAGTTTGGATGATAAAACATCTGCTAAGAACATAAATGTCCATCTAACAGCTCAAGAACATCAATGGAGTCTCATTGTAGGGTTGAGTAGATTTTTTCAGGAAAAGCAGCTCAAAGGCTACGATTAGATTGACCATTATTTATAACTTTAGAGAAGTTAGAGACAGCAGGATCTGGCTCAAGTCCACTATGATCCTGTTCTTCTAGATCTCTGTTACCTGCAGGAACTGGATGTGATCCTGTGTGTGTGAAAGCTGCTCCAGCTCAGCGTCTCTCCTCCTCAGATCATTGATCTCCTGCTCCAGTCGCTCCAGTCGTCCTTCAGCTCGACTCACTGCTCGCTTTTCCTGATCTCTGATCAGCCGTATCAGCTCAGAGCGGCTTCTCTCAATGGAGCGGATGAGCTCAGTAAAGATCCTCTCACTGTCCTCCACTGCTGTCTGTGCAGAGCGCTGTTAGGACACACAGTGATTCAGGCTTCAGTGGGACTGAAAGAGACAAGAGAGTCTGAACTGAGACTGAGACAAACTTCTCTTCTTCTCCAGACTCACCTTATGAGACTCCACAGCCTCTCTCAGCTGCTGAACATCTTTCTCTCTCTGCTGGATTCTCTGCTGGAACGTCTTCTGCGTCTCCTTCAGCTGCTTCTGCAGGACAAACGGATGATAGTGAATGTCACAGAAAACGTCTCAGGTTACGTATGTAACCCTGGTTCCCTGAGGGAACGAGACACTGCGTCCTGAAACGCTGTGGGGAACGCCATTGGCGGGCCGCACTCTGAGTCATGTCCAACGTCCAATGAGAAACGGGAGTGACGTCACAGGCGCGGTGACGTCATCGACCAGGAAGTATAAAAGCACGTGCGTTTGAAGCTGGCGTCAGCTCATAGGCATGAAGCGAGCGCAGCAGGGATGCGGGAATTATGGTCCGAGACGCAGTGTCTCGTTCCCTCAGGGAACCAGGGTTACATACGTAACCTGAGACGTTCCCTTCCGGGAACTCTACACTGCGTCCTGAAACGCTGTGGGGAACGAGGTATCAACGTCCCCATAATTTCCGCACCCTGCCTAGTGTCTGCTAGAACAAGGGGGGAAAAAGACAGCGTTAGTACATTACAAACCTCAGCCTGGGGATCCTGCCAGGACATGGGCGGTAATACATCTCTGACTGTGGAGCCCACCAGATCAGAGGGAAAGAGACCTCGGCCCTCGAGCCCACGAGGTCATGACATCCTTCGTCTGGTCTCGCAAGACCGAGAAGGGACAGTGTCTAGCAATACTTACCTGATGAGACACTGTAGTAACTCCGCCTGGTGATCTTGCCAGGACGCGAGTGGTAATCCACCTCTGTCTGTGATCCATCACCAGACAAGAGGGATAATGAGCCTCGGCCCTCAGGCACACGAGGAGAGATGTGGTCCTTTGTCTGCGTTACAGCCAGTACAAGAGGGACACGAGAAGTGCCTGGTGATCTTGCCAGGGCACTGGAATTCATCTCTGTCTGTGATCAGCCACCAGACAAGAGGGATAGAGTAGGCCTCGGCCTTAGGCACGCGAGGCTAGGGTTCTCAACCGCTGCCTGTCATCAGACCAGTGCAGGGGGAGAAAAAAGCTCCTCGGCCCTCGGGCGCACGAGGAGAGATGGTGGTCCTTTGTCTGCATTACAGCCAGTACAAGAGGGACACGAGAAGTGCCTGGTGACCTTGCCAGGGCACTGGAATTCATCTCTGTCTGTGATCCACCACCAGACAAGAGGGATAAGAGACCTCGGCCCTCAGGCACACGAGGATAGGGTTCTCGACCGCTGCCTGTCACACGACCAGAGCAGGGGGAGAAATGCTCCTCGGCCCTCGGGCACTCGAGGAGAAGTGGCGATCCATTGTCTGCGTTACAGCCAGTACAAGAGGGACGCAAGAAGTGCCTGGTGACCTTGCCAGGGCACTGGAACTCATCTCTGTCTGTGATCAGCCACCAGACAAGAGGGATAGAATAGGCCTCGGCCCTCAAGCACACGAGGCTAGGGTTCTCAACCGCTGCCTGTCAACAGACCAGCGCAGGGGGAGAAGAAAGGGGTTCCTCGGCCCTTGGGCACGCGAGGAAAGATAGTGGTCCATTGTCTGCATTACAGCCAGTACAAGAGGGACGCAAGAAGTGCCTGGTGACCTTGCCAGGGCACTGGAACTCATCTCTGTCTGTGATCAGCCACCAGACAAGAGGGATAGAATAGGCCTCGGCCCTCAAGCACACGAGGCTAGGGTTCTCAACCGCTGCCTGTCACACGACCAGTGCAGAGGGAGAAAAAGCTCCTCGGCCCTCAGGCACACGAGGAGAAATGGCAGTCCATTGTCTGCGTACAGCCAGTACAAGAGGGACATAGGAAGTGCCTGGTGATCCTGCCAGGACACTGGAACTCATCTCTGTCTGTGATCAACCACCAGACACGAGGAATACAGGCCTCGGCCCTCAGGCACACGAGGCTGGAAGGAATGTAGAGAGTCATACGCCTTTGTCTGGGGAATTTTGCCAGAACAAAAAGGGGTAAAAACTCTTTTCCTTACTCGAAGGAAAGCGCCTTTTTGACCTCTTGAGCCTAGCCTTAATGCTAGGGCTGAAAGATGACTGAGCCCGGAGTGGCTCTGAGGTCTAGTTCGTAGAATCTGACGAACGTAAGAGGTGAGGACCAACCCGCCGCACTGCAGATGTCCTTGATTGGGACACCTGCCATCAGAGCTTTGGAGGCTGCGACGCCTCGAGTTGAGTGAGCCTTGACTCCCATCGGGGATGGGAGACCAGAGGACTCGTATGCAGTAGAGATGGCATCAACGATCCATTTACTGATAGTAGGCTTGGAAGCCGGGCACCCCCTCTTAGGGGGGCCGTAACAGACAAACAATTGCTCTGATTTACGCCACAGGGCAGCTCTGTGGACGTAAGTGTCTAGTGCTCTTACTGGACACATTAAGTTATACTTCCTCTGGTCGTGCTCCACGAATGGAGGAGGATAAAACGCTAGCAGCGTTATTGGCTGTGGTGTTACTGAGGGGACCTTGGGTGTGTACCCAGCTCTTGGGTAGAGGAATGCTTTGGCCAACCCTGGGGCAAAGTCAATATAAGAAGGGGCCACTGAAAGGGCCTGTAGGTCACCGACTCTCTTAAGAGATGTTAGCGCCAACAGCAGTGCTGTTTTTAGGGTAAGCATCCGATCGGAGGCCTCCTCCAGAGGCTCGAAGGGAGGCTTACACAGCGCTTCTAATACCACAGCCAGGTCCCATGTAGGGACTCTCGGTCTTGCACGAGGCCTCAGCCTGAGTGCACCGCGGAGGAAACGTGAGACCAGGGGGTTTCTGCCCACTGAAAGGCCGCCCTGAGGGGCGTGGTAAGCCGATATAGCCGCCACGTACACCTTCAGGGTGGAGTGAGCTAACCCAGCGGACAAACGAGTTTGCAGGAACTCCAGCACTGTACCGATCGGGCAGTGGACTGGGTTTGAGTGGCGTTCGTGACACCATGACGCAAACAGGTTCCACTTTAGGCCATAAAGTTTCCTCGTAGAGGGAGCTCTGGATTGAAGGATGGTCTCAGCAACCTCGGTTGAGAGACCAGCTTCTATGAGTTGTGCCCCCTCAGGGGCCACACCCATAACTTCCATTTCTCTGGGTGGGGGTGGCGTATTGCGCCCCCAGCCTGAGAAAGAAGGTCGCTCCTGACAGGAATCTCCCATGGAGAGCCGTCGAGGAGAGCGATTATATCCGAGAACCATACTCGGGCCGGCCAGTACGGGGCTACTAGCAGCAGCCGTACTCCGTACCGGCGCACTCTTTCCAGAACTCCCGGGAGCAGAGCGATCGGGGGAAAAGCATACAGACGAAGCCTCGGCCACGTCTGTACCATGGCATCCAGTCCGAGAGGAGCTGGAGGAACTAGAGAGTACCAAAGGGGACATTGCGATGTCTCCTGAGTCGCAAAGAGGTCCACTTGGGCTTGACCAAAGACTCTCCATATCTGCTTCACCACCTGAGGGTGAAGCATCCATTCCCCGGGCCTCAGCCCCTGCCTCGACAGGACGTCTGCTCCCACATTGAGACGTCCAGGAATGTGAACTGCTCTCAATGAGAGAAGCTTCCCTTGTGACCACAGGATGATCTGGTACGCCAGCTTGTATAAGGGGCGTGAACGCAGACCTCCCTGGTGGTTTATATAGTAGACCACCGCCGTGTTGTCCGTGCGGACCAGCACGTGACGGTTTCTCAGGTCTGGAAGGAAATGCTTCAGAGCCAGGAACACTGCCAACATCTCTAGGCAATTTATGTGCCAGGAGTGATGCTGGTCGTTCCATAGGCCTTGGGCGGAGCGGCCACTCATGACCGCTCCCCACCCGGTGAGGGATGCATCTGTCGCTAGCGTGACGCGGCGGCAAGGAGCTCCCAGCACTGGACCTTGTAGTAGGAACCAGGGCTTCTTCCACATGACTAAGGCATGTAGGCAGCGCCGCGTGACCTTGATCTTGCGGAATGGGTTCCCCCTCGGGGAAAACCCTTTGGTTTTGAGCCACCACTGCAGTGGTCTCATGTACAGCAGTCCAAGAGGTATCACGTTGGATGCAGCTGCCATAAGACCTAACAGTACTTGGAACTGTTTGACAGTGAGTAGCAGGCCTAGCTTGACCGCATTTACTGCAGTAAGGATCGACTCTATCCGAGCAGGTGACAATCGTGCCTGCATCGTGGTCGAATCCCAGATTACACCTAGATAAGTGGTTCTCTGTAATGGAGATAGCACACTTTTCTTGGCGTTGAGTCTCAACCCCAGCTTTTTCATGTGAGCAAGAACAACATCTCGATGTTGAGCCGCTAACTGTTCTGAACTGGTTAGAATGAGCCAGTCGTCTATGTAGTTGAGTATGCGGATGCCCTGGAGTCGCAATGGAGCCAGAGCAGCATCCACACACTTCGTAAAAGTTCGGGGAGAGAGCGCTAGGCCGAACGGAAGAACTCTGTATTGGTAAGCTTTGCCCCTGAAAGCGAACCTGAGAAACTTCCGGTGTTGAGGAAGGATGGAGACGTGAAAGTATGCGTCTTTCAGATCTATCGTGACAAACCAGTCCTCGGACCTGATTTGGGACACGACCTGTTTGACAGTCAACATTTTGAACTTCAGTTTTCTTACTGAGAGGTTTAGCTGTCTGAGATCTAAAATGGGCCGCAGGCCCCCATCCTTCTTGGGAACAATGAAGTACCGGCTGTAGAACCCGGCTTCTCTGCATTGAGGAGGGACCACCTCGATGGCCTCCTTCCTCAGGAGAGTATTCACTTCCTGTTCCAATACCAGAGCCTGCTCGGGGCCTACCAGAGTAGGAAATACCCCGCTGAAAGGTGGCGGCCTGGCGCCGAATTGAATGGAATAACCTTTCTCTACAGTACGCAGGACCCACATAGAAATATTTGGCAGTAGTTTCCACGCTGCCAGAAATTCTACTAAGGGAACCAGCCTCTCGAGACTGGTCTCTGGATTTATTAGAGGAGCTAACTTGGTGACCTGTAGCAGCGAACTGGCAGGATGCACCTGAAGTGAGCACTCTCGAGACCCCCGTGGGGGTGGCGAACACTCTGGTTCCGCTACGTTTCCGGGCGGAAGGACCAGAGAATGAAGTTCGCGGGAGACTGCCGCGCCCTGTAACACCGGCAGGGTTAGCTGACGAATCTCCTGAGGGCCCCGAAGAGAGGTGGTCACCGTACTCCTCAGAGGCGGTGAGGCACCTGAATCTTCGAGAGGGGCTGCCCTCATTGGCCCTGGGCCACGACCATCAGGGCCGTTTAGCCGCGGCCCTCTTAGACTGTAGGACGACCCTCAGGTCGGGCCTAGTCTTCGAGGACCCCGGCTTGGAGCGTTGCTGAGCCCGCCCTCTAGGCCGCGCCGGAGGGGCACGGGTAGCAACGCTCCTTTTCTGGGTCTCCCTGTGTGAGGAGCTGGAGTGCGGCTGGGGCTGCTCCCGTCCGGCAGCCCCAGAGGAGAAAGTGCGGCGAGGGAGGTAGCGCTGGAACGCCGCTGCCTGCCTACGGGCCTCCTGGTGCCTGTTGACAACTGTGTCAACAGAGTCACCGAAGAGGCCAGCGGGGTGCAGGGGGGCGTCCAGGAGCGTGACCCTGTCCTTCTCTTTCATGTCGGACAGGGTCAGCCAGAGATGCCTCTCCGCGGCCACCAAGGCTGCCATAGACCGCCCAACAGCGCGAGCGGTCTCCTTGGTGGCCCGAAGCGCCAGATCAGCGGTCCTACGCATCTCTGACACGCTCACCTCCTCGCCATCACTAAGCTCCTTCAGCAGGTCGGCTTGGTACGCCTGGAGCACAGACATGGTGTGTAAACATGCACCAGCCTGACCTGCTGCCGCATAAGCCTTGCCCATCAAGCCTGATGTTACTTTTAACGGCTTGGTGGGCAAGGACGGAGCCTTCAGGGACGATGCCAGGCCGGGAGACAGATAGCTCGCTAGTGTCTGCTCGACCTGAGGCATCGCCCTGTAGCCGTATCCCTCCATCCCCCCCACATTACCGTAGTAATCTGAGGCAGGGGAGTAGAGACGAGAGGAATACGGCTTATCCCACGACCTCGCGATTTCTTTATGGAGGTCGGGGAAAAAGGGAAGGCTCCGTTTGGGAGGTGCTGATTTAGCCCGCAGGAAGCGCTCATCAAGCCTGCTCGCCTGGGGCTCTGGATCTGGAGCGGGTGACCAGCTGATGTTGAGCTTGGCCACCGCGCTCGTCAGCACCTCCACCAGCTCCTCATACTGGGGTGAACGGGGGGGCGGTTGTGGGAGGTCAACGCTCTCGATGTCAACCTCCTCGGAGGAAGACAGGAGAAGCGTTGACTCCTCCTCTCGGAGGGAAGGAACCGCAGTGCGGGCTTCCTCATCCAAGAGGAGGTCATACGATCCGCTGGGTGAGGAGAGAGATAGGGGATCACCCGTCTCAACTCCCTCCAGCAGATCTAGCTGCGAACCCCACGAGTGCAGCTGCCGCTCCGCCTCGACGGAAGCGGGGCCAGACCCGCGGGGAACGCTAGCGAAAGCCCCCTCCTCAAAGAGGGCTTTCCGGGAACGGAGCAACCGCAGCGGCATCCGCTCGCACTGCGGGCAGCCAGCCCCCTCAAGGGCTGACCTAGCGTGCTCCGCTCCCAAGCAGGCTACACATAGATCGTGTGTATCCCCACCAACAATGAAGCGTTGGCAGGGAGGGACACACCGTCTATGTGGCTGCTGAACCGCCATAGATCGCTCATTCTTAAAAGAACGTTCGTTCTTAAAAGAACGTTTTCCCCCTGGCATTTCTGCTCAAATAAAAGTAGTGCAATTGGCACTGAAAAACAGCAGAATGCGAATCAGACAGACAATAACACAGAGCGCTCTCGCTGAATGACAAAAGCTGACGCCAGCTTCAAACGCACGTGCTTTTATACTTCCTGGTCGATGACGTCACCGCGCCTGTGACGTCACTCCCGTTTCTCATTGGACGTTGGACATGACTCAGAGTGCGGCCCGCCAATGGCGTTCCCCACAGCGTTTCAGGACGCAGTGTAGAGTTCCCGGAAGGGAACTACTGCCACTAAATCATCATGAGAACAGATGAATCCAGATGAAGGCTTTTTTCATACTGCAAGCATAAGTATTATAAAAGTGAAACTGACACAGATGTAGAGCTTCATACTGACAGTGTTTCTGTGTAATAAGCTGCTGCCCTACACAGAAAATAAACAGACTATTGGATCACTGCACTGAATATTAACTTAATCTCTATGGTAAATACCTGTTTCTCTGTCCTCTGTTCTTCAGCTGATACAGTGTTGTGGTTTTTATGCTCATACATCGTACACAGCATACATATACATTCCTGATCAGTGCAACAGAAAACCTCAAGGATCTTCTCATGTTTCTGGCAGATCATCTCCTGCAGTCGTCCAGTGGCATCAGTCAAATTGTGCTTCTTTCCTTTAAAGAAACTCTCATGTTGTTCAAGGTGATTCTGACAGTAAGAGTTCAGACAAACCAGACAGGACTTGACGGCTTTGTATTTTCTTCCAGTACAGACGTCACACTCCACATCTCCAGCTCCAGCGTCACAGTCAGCAGGAAGTTTGGTCTTCTTCAGTTTCTCCACCACTTCAGCCAGCATGGTGTTTCTAGCTAAAGCAGGTCTTGGACTGAAGGTCTGTCTGCACTGAGGGCAGCTGTAGACTCTCATCTGATCCTCCTGATCCCAGCAGTCTGTAATACAGCTCTTACAGTAACTGTGTCCACAGGAAGTGGTCACTGGATCCTTCAGGAGATCCAGACACAGTGGACACAAGAACTCATCCTGAGAAAATCTGGCTTCTGCCATTTTACTGCCTAAATACAGAGACACAAACACACAACAGCTCAACTACACTTCAGTTTTTCTTTCCCCGAACTGAATAGTTTCCTGGTTCTGTGTTTGAGTGACGTGTGCAAAACAGGTGTGTCTGTGAGACTGTAAAGCAGGTTCCTCGTTCCAGCTCCTTTAGAGTCTCTCACACACACAAACACATTCTTGCATATGTGGTTTAAGGGGACTTCCTATAGGCATAATGGTTTTCATACGTACAAACTTTATTTTTATCCCCTTACCTTAAAACTACACTGTAAAAAAAAGATTGCTGTAAATTTTACAGTAACTTACTGGCAGCTGAAGTATTATTACTGTAAGTGCATGTACAGTACTATAATGTCTTTACTGTATTTTCATTTACAGTATTAATACCATATTTTCAATTATAGTACCAGTACCGTAGAGTTTATTTTCATTGAATGTAAACACTTTTAACCTGTAAAAAACAATCCAATTGTGGTACAGCACTGTAATTCAGATTTTTAATGTTTTCGAAGAAATCTCATTATTTTATTTATTTTTCTTCCTAGGGCGTCAAAAAGTCTAGAAACGTCCCTGATCATCGATACTATGGCATTCACAAGAAGAGGCCCCTAAAAAATAATTCTGACAACTTCATTTATTTGTTTATCAAATTTCAGTGCAGTGTCACAAACTATACCTACATTTTTTACTTCCGAAAAGGGGATAGTATACCCAACTCAATTTTGGATGTGTCAACAGACAAGGGCCAAATAAAATCAATTTGTTTTTTGATTCATTTAAAGATAGCAAATTAGCATCTCAAACACCTTAATCTCACCAAGACATTCCGCCAATCTTTCAATTGGCAATTGGCTTCATAGGTAGATAAAACTGGGTGTTGTTTACATAACAGTAAAATGACTCACTATATTTACTTAAGATCTGACCTAAAGGGAGCATATAAAGTGAAAAAAAAGACTGGTGCTAAAACAAGATTCTTGTGGAATACCACAAGATAAAGGCGCCGAGTTAGACATACATTCTTCCATCTGAACAGAGATACTTCTCTTTTGAAGAGTTCCTGTACTGTGATCCACAAACACTCCTATTCTACTGCTGATGGACTCTACAGGGAGATCAGTCTTTATGTTATTGTGTATGAATAAGAAACTGATAGGAGAGCAGGCAAAACACCAGGACTGATCATTATGTCCAAACGCACCCTCATTACCCGATCCCTTCCTGCTGATGCTCTTATATGACACTGATATAAACACATATCCACTCTACTCAATCTCCCAGTAACAGCGTCCACACACACTCTCTCTACACAACACCTGATAATACATATCAAATCTGTCTGGATGATCAGGATACAGCTGAACCGTGTCAGTATAAGTAACCATTCTGTTTCTGTCAGACAGAAGGGGGCGTTTATGTGTTGTGTTCAGATCCAGAGTGAGCTGATGGGAATCTGATGGAGATAAAACACATCAGAATCAGGAATTATGAATCTGATGATCTTTTCATGCAGCTGAACTCAAGTTTACAGATGACCACACTGTCATCCCTGAAACCCAAATTAAGTACATTAAACAATAAAATTATCATTCTGTTAATTTTTTTTTAAGTTGAATCAACTTAACTAAGCTTATTTGAGTCCACTGACAATGGCAATGTACAGAATGGAAGGCAGCACAAAGAAACTGATTGGGCGGAGCTGCTGTTTGAACTGATGGCATGCAGTGTGTGCATTTCTGTCAGCGAGTCTTTACCGTTTGCTCTGAAACCATTATTAATAAATGAGAGGTATAACAGTTAGCTAATAAAAAGAGATAAAGAAATAAAAATATAAATTAAGACTGCATAAATGTCGATTCCAAACCTTTCGCCACAGTCTTTCATGGATCGACTCCAACCAATTTGGACCACGTTTACAACCCCTGGCAAAGTTAAATAAATCACAGATATGACACAAAACAATTGTTAATTCAACATTCAGGTTATGTGAGACATACCTCAAACAAATTAGATTAAACTCTGTTAATTAATGAAAAATAATTTTCCAAAAATTTTTTTAAGTACAGAAAAAAATTATGGAATCATTCAATTTTGAGGAACAAATTATGGAATCATCAACCAAAAAGAAAAAAATTAGTACTGTAAGGTTGAAAATTATCAAAGACTTCTGCTTTCCTGTCCCTAATTTATCTTCAGTAACAAAAGAGCCATTTGGCACTCCTGAAGATACAGTAGCTGATAGGGATCAAGGCCTGTAGGCCAAAATGTGTATACATCGGGGGTCTGCTAATTGTCACACCTTTACAGAGGGTGAAACTGTAATTAGCTGATTGGTCAGTTTGAATGTCTCACATTTGGGTTTCAGTCACATGGTCAAGGAAAGGATAAAAGGAGATTGTAACTGTTGCTCTGGCCTCCTTCTTTTTACCCCCCTCTCTCTCTCTTTCTTTCTCTCATGTAACATTTCACATACATGTTAGTATACAATTAACTGTCTATTTTTACCATCCTTCATCTATTTTGTAACCAATTTAAGTGTAACATAACGAAATCTTGATTCAACATTAACATTGACGTGCTACCTATTGTAATGCAATATAGTCACTCAATAGCAACGCTCTCCCACATATTTAGCTATTCTAACTGCGCTTATTTCCATCGCTGGTATAAGCGGCAGTGGGTGGTAATAGACTAGAGAAGTACAGCTTTATACCATCGTGCTGATAACATTTCTTTAGTCCTTCGGCTTGAACCACTGTAGGAAACCACCCTTACAGTACTTTGTTGTTCCTCCTCTGGCATTTAGGACAGCCCAAATTTTTTAGGGCATGGACTTCACTAATGAAAATCAATATTCGTCATCAAGCTGGTTCCAACTTTTTTGAATAGCGGTTGACACATCAGCTTTGCAAGATTGAGCCTTGTCATGGACCAGTTTTTTTCAATGTCCACCATACATTTTCAATCGGATTGAAATGATGTGCCTCTCCTGAAGAAAAGCCTTTTACCTGACATGCAACCTCATATTATAAATGAGTTGGGGAATTTGATTCTCATCTGATCCTCCTGATCCCAGCAGTCTGTAATACAGCTCTTACAGTAACTGTGTCCACAGGGAATGGCCACTGGATCCTTCAGGAGATCCAGACACACTGGACACGAGAAATCATCTTGAAAAAAATGGGCTCCTGCCATTTTACTGCATGAATACAGAGACACAAACACACAACAGCTCAACTACACTTCAGTTTCGCTTTTCCTGAACTCAGCTTCCTGTTTCCTGGTTCAGTGTTTGAGTGACATGTGTAAAAAAGGTGTGTCTGTGAGACTGCTAAGCAGCTTCCTCATTTCTGCTCCTGTAGAGTCTCACACACTGACAGAGTAATCCAGTACAATTGCCCCACATTTGAAATCTGCTCAAATTCAAATAAATTTTTTAACTAGAAAAGTGTTTTATCAAAACAGACTTTCTTTGAAAGATTAAAAAAAAATTAAGGTTGACAGATACAAAAAATCCTGTTGGTTTTATTTTGTGTTGACACGAATATGCTGTTTGACATAACAGATGTGTATTTGTATTCCACAAGACGATAACTGTATTTACAGAAATGAACAGTTTTTACACAAATCAACCATTTATTACTGCTCTTCAGAATAATAATTTGTTACATTTAAATAGTACTTTTCTAAACACTCAAAGTGCTTTACAGAACACTAGAACACTCACCACACACCAGCTTACTGATGAAGAGGAGACAGAGTGATGAAGGCCATCAGTAGATATATGGGATGATTAGGAGACCATGATGCTCAGAGGACAATGGGCAAATTTGGCCAGGATGCCGAGGTCACACCTCTACTCTTTTCCAAAGACATCCTCAGATTTTTTTATGACCAAACAGAGTCAAGACCTCAGTTAAACATCTAATCTGCAGGACGGAGCTTTTTTTCTGAATCTTTCAACTGATCGTATCAATTTTTAACTAGAAAAGTATGCTCGCTTTGAGAGAGACAATAAAGAGACTGCCGCCAAGATCATTTTCTCAACCAACCACTCACCCATCACACTAACCTCCTCTGACGTACACACCGCACTGAGCCGGATCAACGCGCACAAGGCTGCTGGACCAGATGGTATTCCTGGGTGTCCATAGCGTCTCCATAGCGCTGCACTACAAACACCTATGTACGAATGCTGTTTGTTGATTTCAGCTCAGCATTCAACATTCTCATACCCTCTAAGTCAATCACCAAACTTAGAGACCAGGGGCCTCATTTATAAAGACTTGCGTAGAAACCATCCTTGATTTTATCTAAGAACTTTTCTGATTTGATCGTAAGAGCGATTCAGAGAAACGAACGTACCACGAAATCCATGCGTACGCCAGTCATTCGGTTATAAATCACAAATGATCGTGGAATTGTGTGCAGCTGAATGTTCCGCCGTCGAAACGCCACTGCTTAATTAATTAACATATAAAATGAGCTCATTCCTAAAGCAAAAACTCTGTGACAATGGCAAGTAAAAAGGAGCGCAAGAAATCAAATTATAGTGAGGCTGAACTATCTGCAATACCAGGCATTACCACAAGGAAACGGTCGTACGCCAAGCTGGAGTCTGACGTGGAGATAAGTACTTTTCCACGTCAAAGACGGTTTTTATAAATCTGTACTTTGACGTGGATTTGATCGTACGAACACTCTAAGATCAAATCAGTGCGTAAGAAAGTTTTATAAATGAGGCCCCTGGACATTAACACCTCACGCTGTACCTGGATTGTGGACTTTCTGACCAACAGACCTCAGCATTTTAGGTCAGGCCACATCTGCTCCACTACTGTCACACTCAACACTGGTGTACCACAGGGCTGTGTGCTGAGCCCCTTCCTCTACTCCCTCTTCACCCACGACTGCAGGCCTGTGTATGGATCTAACACCATTATCAAGTTTGCAGATGACATTACGGTGATCGGTCTCATCAGCAACAACGATGAGACTGCCTACAGGGAGGAGATTCAGCAGCTGGCCACGTGGTGCACAGACAATAATCTGCTCCTTAACACCACCAAAACCAAGGAGCTCACTGTGTACTTCAGGAAGGGAAGAAGAGGTTCACACAAACCCATCCACATCAACGGGGTGGCTGTTGAGCCTGTTTCTTCCTTCAAGTTCCTGGGGACCCACATTTCAGAGGATCTATCCTGGACCACCAACACCTCCAGCCTGGTCAAGAAGGCTCACCAGCGCCTGTTCTTCTTGAGAACACTTAAGAAGAACCAGCTGTCCTCAGCTATCCTGGTGAACTTCTATCTAACACAATAGAAAGCATCCTTGAATGCTGTGTCACAGTCTGGTACGGAAGCTGCTCTGTTGCGTAGTGTAAGGCACTGCAGCGGGTTGTGAAAACTGCCCAACGCATTATAGGGATTCCACTCCCAACCATTGAGGACATTCAGAAGAAGCACTGTTTGCGTCGAGCATGCAGTATTCTTAAGGATTCCTCTCACCCCGCCCATTCCTCTCTCCTGCCTTCCGGCAGATGCTTCAGATGCCACAGGACTAGAACCAGCAGACTGAGGAACAGCTTCTTTCCCAGAGCTGTCTCCTTATTGAACTCTACCCCCCACTGACACCTCTGCCCCCCCCCCACACACCCCACACTCTCCCCATTACCATTGCACTACTTAATATTCATTGCACTACACTGTACACACCCATTTGTAAATGCAAATTTCCATTGCACATATACATATTGTAAGTCTGTGAAAATCTATATCAAATCTATACATGTCTATTTGTAAATTCCTGCTTCAGTAAACAGCAACCTGTATATTATGTTCATATCTACCTGCAATTTATATTATAGTTAATAACAACCTGTTTATTATGTTCATCCACTTGTACATTCTAATTGTAGTTAATCATCATCTGTAAATTATGCTCATAGTACTTCATCTGTAAATATTATCCATAGCTTCTCCCTGTACATATCTCCTATAAGTGCACTTATAACTTTTAAATTATACCTATATCCTGCACTTGCTGCTTATTGCACTCCTGGTTAGACCTAAACTGCATTTCGTTGCCTTGTACTTGTACATGTGTAATGACAATAAAGTTGAATCTAATCTAATCTAATTTTAGATAATCTTAGACTCGCATGCAGCTTTATAGCACGGCCAGGCACGCAATACTTTTTGTCGTTATCTCAGGTAACCAAAGAGCCAAAGTAGCCAAAGTGTTCTCTCTTTTGAACATGTCTTTCACATTGCGTGAACGTGCTTAGGGAACGATTGTCACGGTACATGCATCTGTTGTGTTTTTCTCTGTCTCGTTATCATGTGGTATGTGTGTGTGTGTTACGTCATGCTCCCCAGCACGCTGCCAATCAGTCCTCCACAGGTGCATCTCATCATCTCCGGCTATATATACTCACCTCGCTTTCATCTCCTCTGTCGATAGTTCATTCTGGATTTGGGTTCGTGTCAGGATTGTTGGTCGTGTCTTCGTCTCGTTGGATGTGTATTTCGTCAGTGTTCTGGATTTACTCACCTTCACGGGATCATCACGCCACGTCACCGCAGTCATCAAGCCCCTGTGTCACCCCAGCCGAGAGATCTCACCACGTTGCAGTTTGTTCACTTTGTTTGTCTCAATAAACGTTCATTACACTGCATTTGCTTCCTCGTCTCTGTTTGCACCGTCACAGAACTATCGACCAACAATGGAAGCAGCAGGATCCACACGTCTCACTCTGGAGGAATGTTTGATGTCTTGCATCTCTCGGCTGGAAGCCCAGGAGAAGAGCTCCACGGACACGGGAACGGCCGTCCGAGCTCTTGTGACACAGGTGTCCGACCTGACCCAGCGGATGCAACAAATGCAACTTCCCGCTGCGCCACCCACGCCGCCCATGTCGGCCGCTCCGGTTCCCCTTCCTGGACCATCTGGGGCTGCCCATCTACCGGAGCCCCGCCTTCCCCCACCAGAGCTGTACAGTGGTGAGCCGAACTTCTGCCGAGCTTTCCTCACTAGATGTACGATGCATTTTTCTTTACAGCCCCGCACGTTTCCTAGTGAGGAGAGCAAGGTGGCGTTCGCGCTCACCCTGTTAACGGGGAAGGCAGCCCTTTGGGGCACGGCGGTGTGGGAAAACCAGGATCCGTGTTGTGCCTCGTTCTCGGCACGTGCCGCCGAGATGAAAAGGGTGTTCGACCGCGCAGCCACCGGAAGAGAGGCTGCGCGGAGACTAACGGACCTCAAGCAGGGGGAGAGGTCCTTTTCTGACTATTCCATCGAGTTTCGCACCCTGGCGGCAGAGTGCCGATGGAACGAGGAGGCGCAGTGGGACATGTTCCTGCATGGGCTGGCTGACCGCGTCCAACGGGAGATCTACGCCCTGGATCTGCCCGCAGACCTCAACGCCCTGATCGACCTGGCACTGCGGGTGGACGCTCGACTCTCCCGAGCCGAGCGGCGGTGGTTACCCGCTCGGTTCCCCCCTGGGGAGGGACTCTCATCTCGAGCCAGCGGCAGTGACGCGGTCAGTCCCTTCGACGATCACGAGCCTATGCAGGTGGGTCGGGCTCGGCTTACTCGGGAGGAGAGGGAGAGGCGGAGATCCCGTGGATTGTGTATGTACTGTGGGGCAGCTGGGCACTTTGCTGCCAGCTGTCCGGTAAAAGGGCAGGCCCGGCAGTAAATGTGAGGCTACTGTCGGGTGGGATCTCCGCTACCAAGCCCTCGTCTAGATCTACCTCCACCCTCCTTCCGGTTAGGCTTGCATGGCATCTTCACGACATCCGTTGCACTGCACTACTGGATTCGGGGGCGCAAGGTAATTGGTAATTTTATGGATTTTTCGTTTGCTGTACTTCACCATGTTCCACTTCTTCCCCTCAGTAGTGCCATCGCCGTCCACGCCCTCAACGGTCAGACTCTTCCCACCATCACCACCATATCCGAACCTGTTACTCTCACGGTGTCAGGCAATCACCGTGAGAGTATTTCCTTTTACATACTGGACTCCCCTCATGCACCCGTTGTTTTAGGTCACCCTTGGCTCATCAAACACAACCCCAGGATTGATTGGCAGCTTAAGTCTGTGTCTGAGTGGAGCATTAAGTGTCATGAGTCCTGTCTTGTGTCTGCTTGTTCGTCTGTTTCTGGTGTTGTGTTGCAGGAAAAGACGACAGATCTGTGTAACGTGCCCGCGGAGTACCTCGACCTGAAGGAAGTGTTCAGTAAGTCTAGGGCTGATTCTCTCCCTCCTCATCGTCCCTATGACTGTGCTATAGATTTACTGCCAGGTACGTCTCCGCCTAAGGGCAAATTATATTCACTTTCTACTCCTGAAAGAGAGGCTATGGAGAAATACATTTCTGATTCTCTAGCAGCCGGGTTCATTCGACCCTCCTCTTCTCCAGCGGGGGCGGGGTTCTTTTTTGTGGGGAAGAAAGACGGATCTCTGCGACCTTGTATTGATTACCGGGGGTTGAATAATATCACGGTAAAGAATACCTATCCTTTGCCGTTGATATCTTCAGCCTTCGAGAGGTTGCAGGGAGCGTCAGTCTTCACTAAATTGGACTTAAGAAACGCTTATCATTTGGTTCGCATCAGGAGGGGAGATGAGTGGAAGACTGCTTTTAATACCCCCAGGGGGCACTTTGAGTACTTGGTCATGCCCTTCGGCTTGTCCAACTCCCCAGGGGTCTTTCAGGCACTCGTTAATGATGTGCTGCGAGACATGGTCGATCAGTTCATTTATGTCTACCTGGACGACATATTGATTTTTTCCTCTTCTCTCCAGGAACATGTGCAGCACGTCAGACGAGTGCTCCAAAGGCTGTTAGAGAATGGGCTTTTTGTCAAGGCGGAGAAATGCGACTTTCATGCACAGTCTGTTCCTTTTCTAGGGTACATCTTGTCGGCTGAGGGAGTTCGTGTGGATCCAGCGAAGGTTCAGGCTGTGGTGGATTGGCCAACTCCAGATTCCCGTAAGGCCCTACAGAGGTTTCTGGGGTTTGCCAATTTTTACCGACGGTTCGTCCGCAATTACAGCCAACTAGCCGCGCCTCTGACAGCCTTAACCTCCCCCAGAACGACGTTCAGGTGGTCTGACGCAGCCGAGGCTGCGTTTACCAAACTGAAAAGCCGCTTTGTTTCGGCTCCCATCCTTGTGACCCCTGATCCTTCACGTCAGTTCGTGGTGGAGGTTGACGCATCAGAGGTGGGGGTGGGTGCGGTTCTCTCACAGCGTTCGACCACAGACGACAAGATGCATCCTTGCACGTTTTATTCACATCGTCTGTCACCTGCGGAATCAAATTATGATATTGGTAACCGGGAGTTGTTGGCAGTCAAGTTGGCCTTAGAGGAATGGCGTCATTGGCTAGAAGGGTCGGGGGTACCCTTTATTGTATGGACCGATCACAAAAACCTTGAATATATTAAGACTGCTAAAAGATTGAACTCTAGGCAGGCTCGGTGGGCACTTTTTTTCGGACGTTTTGATTTTACTCTCTCGTTCCGCCCGGGTTCCAAAAATATCAAACCCGATTCTTTGTCGCGCATTTTTGACCACGCCGATCGCCCGTCCACTCCCGAGAGTATTTTTCCTGAGACGCTTATCGTTTCAACTCTCATTTGGGAGGTCGAAACGAAGGTTAAAACAGCCTTAGAAGGGGTAACGCCTCCGGACGCTTGCCCACCGAACCGTTTATTTGTGCCAGAGGAATTACGGTCTGAGGTTATTCAGTGGGGCCATTGCTCTAACGTAGCGTGTCATCCAGGAGTCAATCGTACCGTACGCTTGGTCAAACAACGGTTTTGGTGGCCTCTTATGGCTCGTGACGTTCGCAGTTTTGTTTCGGCTTGTTCAGTTTGCGCCACTGGTAAGACATCTAACAGACCTCCAGATGGGCTCCTTCAACCACTGCCGGTCCCTTCGAGACCCTGGTCCCACATCGCTCTAGATTTTGTTACCGCCCTCCCGCCCTCCCAGGGCAACACGGTAGTTTTGACCGTGGTGGACCGGTTCTCGAAGGCGGCCCATTTTATCCCCTTGCCCAAATTACCCTCAGCCAAGGAGACAGCGGTAGCTGTCATTGACCACGTCTTTCGGATACATGGCCTCCCGACGGATGTGGTCTCTGACAGGGGACCCCAATTTGTATCCAAATTTTGGAAAGAGTTTTGTAAATTACTGGGGGCCACTGTTAGTCTCTCTTCGGGGTTCCATCCTCAAAGCAATGGTCAAACTGAGAGAGCCAACCAAGATTTGGAGAGAACGTTGCGATGTATGGTCACTAGAAACCCTTCCTCCTGGAGCCAACAACTCTCAATGGTGGAGTACGCCCACAATTCGTTACCAGTATCATCTACGGGCCTATCCCCATTTGAAGGTAGTATAGGGTACCAGCCACCAGTTTTTTCCAGTCTGGAATCCGAAGTCGCGGTCCCCTCTGCCCACGCCTTTGTCCAGAGGTGTCATCGCACTTGGACTAGAGCCCGTGAGACTCTGCTCCAAGTGAGAGAGCGCACCAAGGCTAAAGCCGATCGCCACCGGTCTAAGCCTCCCGTATACGTCGTCGGTTCCAAAGTGTGGCTTTCTACCAAGAACATTCCTCTGCGTTCCGTTTCGAATAAACTTGCTCCCAAATTTATTGGCCCGTTTGCTGTCACCAAAATCATTAGTCCGGTGGCAGTCCGCCTCAAACTTCCTCCAGTGTACAGGAGAATTCATCCCGTGTTTCATGTCTCCAAAATTAAACCGTTTTTTTTTTGCACGTATTAATCCGCCTGCCCCGGTTCCTCCACCGCCGCGACTCGTAGACGGGGAACCCACTTATTCGGTTAATCGCATTCTGGACTCGAGACGGAGGGGGCGCGGATTTCAGTACTTGGTGGACTGGGAAGGTTACGGTCCGGAGGAGAGAAGTTGGGTGCCTGCCAGAGACATCCTGGATCACTCTCTTATTGATGAATTTAATCAACAGGTGCAGGAGGCTGGGAACGTCAGGAGACGTTCTTAGGAGAGGGGGTACTGTCACGGTACATGCATCTGTTGTGTTTTTCTCTGTCTCGTTATCATGTGGTATGTGTGTGTGTGTTACGTCATGCTCCCCAGCACGCTGCCAATCAGTCCTCCACAGGTGCATCTCATCATCTCCGGCTATATATACTCACCTCGCTTTCATCTCCTCTGTCGATAGTTCATTCTGGATTTGGGTTCGTGTCAGGATTGTTGGTCGTGTCTTCGTCTCGTTGGATGTGTATTTCGTCAGTGTTCTGGATTTACTCACCTTCACGGGATCATCACGCCACGTCACCGCAGTCATCAAGCCCCTGTGTCACCCCAGCCGAGAGATCTCACCATGTTGCAGTTTGTTCACTTTGTTTGTCTCAATAAACGTTCATTACACTGCATTTGCTTCCTCGTCTCTGTTTGCACCGTCACAACGATGTCCAACAGTATATACATATTTCAGTAAACTGGGACACACAGAGGCCTTCAGGACCCGTTGGAAGATTTGGGTCACAGTCAGATCTGCTGCATCACAGTTTTAATGCTGGAGTATTGAGTTTCTCTAATAGCATGTATTGGTTTTAGTGGTAGACAAACACAGTCAACACAAAAACTCATTCGAACCTGAACTCAAGCTCAGATTCCAGACTGTGTTCAATGCAATAAACAGACAGGAGCTGATCTAAACTGTGTCTTTATTGATGGCAGTCTCAACAGCAACTGCCGGTGAACCAGCACAACAGTGTCACCACGGGATACAGGTCACACATGGTATTACACCGTGTAACATCTCCCTTTCTTTCGAGAATCGCTCAACTTCACAAAGAACCACTAAAACCCCAAACTCAACATAAACAGCAGGTTACCAAATAACATATTACTTTTTTTTTTGCATACTACTATTTAAACTGTCCTACTGATTCTAGCCTCAGCCACTAGAACTCAAGTTAAGTTAAGTTAAGTCTCTGTGGTGGCCGTGATTGACGACCGCTGCGGGTGATGAATGGCCAGTACTCGCGCACCAAGAGCAACACATCCTCTTTGCACTCCAGCCAGCCAGCCAACACAATATTTGCCAGCTCCTGCAATGTGCCGTCAGATTTTGTCTCATGTACAATTTTACGAAGACTGGCGTCTGTCACGTTGAGGTGTAGTGCTTGATCTACGACTGAAAACGCGGCCTCTGAGCTGTCCATGGTGTTTACAGTCTGTAGTAGTAGTCCAGGCTCGTTGGGCGCCTGCTTGTGAAGCGCCGCTCTGCTCAGCGTGTCACTTATGTACATCTCAGGGCCAGGCTTGTACACGTCATTCAGGTTATAGTTTTGCAGTTGCAACATCATGCTCTGTAAACGTTTAGGAGCACTCAGGAGTGATTTTTTACAAATTGTAACGAGGGGCTTATAGTCGGTCTCAGCTGTGATTGACTCCCTGCCATAAAGGTAGTGATGAAACCTTTGACATGCGAATACTATGCTCAAGCATTCTTTCTCGATTTGGGCATAGTTCTGTTCAGTACGAGTGAGTGCACAAGAGGCAAATGCCACAGGTTGTCCCTGTTGCAGCAGACAACAGCCCAGACCGTTCTTGCTGGCGTCGCTTTGGATTGTCACTGGCTTGTCAATGTCATAGTATTTCAAAACGGGTGTGTCAGTAATCATACGTTTTATTTCTTGAACAGCCCCGTCATGTTTGGGAAGCCAGTGCCATGCCACGCCTTTGTCCAGCAGTCTGCGCAGAGGCTCACACACATCTGAGAGCCGTGGGAGAAATTTGGCCAGATATGTTACAAAGCCGATAGACCATTGAACAGCCTTCACATCCTGAGGTCAAGTCAAGTCACCTTTATTTATATAGCGCCTTTTACAATACAGATTGTGTCAAAGCAACTGCACAGTATTTAAACAGCACAATAGTGTGTAAGTAACGCATTATTGTAACAATCAATTTTCAGTTAAAGGCAGTTCATCAATGAATTCAGTGATATCATCGTCAGTTCAGTTCAAATAGTATACGATATCGCTGGAAAATGTCCCCAACTAAGCAAGCCAGAGGCGACAGCGGCAAGGAACCAAAACTCCACAGGTGACAGAAATGGAGAAAAAAACCTTGGGAGAAACCAGGCTCAGTCGGGGGACCAGTTCTCCTCTGGCCAGACCAAACAACAGTTTGTACCAATGTCTGATTGTAGAGAACTCATCAGGATCCTGTGGTGTAGTGCCGATGGCCGTCAAGGTTGGCGAGGTCTTTATTGATGATCCGCCTTGGAGCTCATCTGGTTGACATCCACGGCTATTGAAGTCATCTCTAGGTGGTGATCCACGATCTAAGCTGGGTACGGACTGGATCCGGGGGACTGGAGTGACCATCTGATCCAGATACAGGCTGTATCTGTGTCAGCATTGCCAGGACAGCTTTGTTTTTTTCCGGGTTGATCCATAAGCCTTCTGCTGATAATATGTGCCCATGAAAATGCATCGCTTTCAGTTTGAATTGTAGCTTTTTCTCGCTCAGTCGGAGCTTCACGGCTCTGCAACGTTCCATTAGTGCGCAGAGATTTTTGTCATGATCTGACTCGGCTTCTGCATCTGAGTCACCGCAGCCAACAACCAGTATGCCATCTGCAATGGCCTCTGTGCCTTGGAGTGCCATTAGCAGCTCGTGTTGCTTGCGTTGATAGATCTCAGGTGCCACCGAGATGCCAAAGGGCAGTTTGCACCATCTCATACGCCCCCATGGCGTCCAGAATGTTGTCATTAAACTGCTGTCATTGTCCAGTCTGCAGTGTAAAAAGGCATCCCGAACGTCAACCAGCGTAAACAGACGTGCCTTTGGTAGTTTATACAGAATGTCCTCGAGCGTCAGCATGTGGTAATGCGATCTTTGCAGTGCCTGGTTCAGGTGCTTTGGATCTATGCAAATTCTCATTTTGTCAGGCTTGGCTACAACTACCATGTTGCTAATCCATGGAGTGGGTTCAGTGACGGATATGATGTGTCCCTCCCTGATGTGCTTGTCAAGCTGTTCTTTCACTCTGGCTTTCAGGGCCACTGGTACATTCCGTGGCACGCATTGCACTGGCGACACATTGCTGTCCAGCACAAAACGAACCTTTCCCGGGACAGACTCGACTGGATCATTAAACACATCCTTGTAACTGCAAATCAGCTGTTGCTTCGTGAGGAGCGTGTCAGGACATTCTACAAGTTTGTGTAACTCGTCCGGGATGGTAAATTTCATGAGTCCTAGCCGCTGGCATGTGTCACCCGAAAGTAGTGGCTCTTGATTGGCTTCTACTACCTCGAAGATCAACTTGTGTTTGGTGCCTTTTACCGTGCATTCTGTGTGAAATCTCCCCAGGGAAGGCATCGTCGCACCAGAATACAATTTCAGTTTTGTTGCACTCGGCTGCAGGGGGCATTCATAGTCTAGTTTCTCTTTGATTATTCTGCTCATAATGTTACAAGTAGCTCCTGTATCTAGCTGACAGGCCTGCTTTTGTTTGTTAATTGTTAGATTAACGAACCATCTTGGACCGTCTTTATTGATGGCAGTCTCAACATCAACTGCCAGTGAACCAGCACAACAGTGTCACCACCGGATACAGGTCACATATGGTATTACACCGTGTAACACAGACGCTCACATTCTCTCATACTGTAACACCTTCATATTCCTGCAGTCTGTTAGATGTGCAGAATCTCTGTCTCTGTCTGTGTCAAGTGTTAAAAATACTCTGCACACACTTTTACCACCATACACTTTAATACTAATCCTGTGTATTTATAGTACGTACAGTACTCTGTGAACACCAGAAATTCACTGTAAATATATGGTGATGACATTTCAGACACACTGGATTTGCTTTAAAAGTATTTGCACTCAGAAATTGCTAGTCAATTTCACAAATAATTACAAAGAAGCAGCAAGTAAATACTTTGAATTAAATATGAAAAATAGTATTTTCTTGTAAAACACATTCTAAATAATCTTTGTTACAACTTTGAAACACAGTCCATTATGGAGCACCATTTCAGTGCACTCCATCAAAAACACACAAGACAATTAAATAATACAGTAAATATAAAACAAAGGCAAGGAGCGACATTACTTAGATATTTTACTAATCAAATGCAATCAAATGTGATGCATCACTGACTTCTGAACTTCTGGTTTTCACTGTAAATTCTGTTTCTCTACTTCAAAATGTTATGTTTAATGTGTTACTTGATTTAGTGAAAACTGTTTCCTCAGTTCCTCAAAACTGTTTGTTAAGCCTGTATAATCTAGTTTTTTTATTTATTTTTAGTATACAAAATGTTGACATATGTTAAGGTAATGAAAATTTTTGAAAGGTAGCATTTTTTAATTCTTTTAAAATAACCAACATATTTTACAGTGTTCAAGTTTGATTCTAAGATGATGAATTACATGTTTTCTTTTTAGAAGGTTAAAGAAAGTAGATAATGAACAGTCTGAGACGTGATCTATGTGAATTAGTACAGAGTTGTTGAACATCATCTTTAACTGCTGAAAGGATGTTGCAGGAGTTTGTGAGTCAGAATCTGAGGAAACCTGTCTGAGCTTTCATCGGCTGATCTGATACTACAGCGATGTTAAAAATGAGTCAAAGAGAGTAAATGAAGCGCCTGAGTCTCGTTCATGAACACATTCACTCTCTCTCACACCATTCATGACAGTTATCCGCGTTTAGGGATATAAATCAAAGTGTGTGTTTGTCTCTCTATCGTTGGACAGCACATTCCTCTCAGATCATGTGTGAGATCATATTCAGTCTCATCTCAGATTAGCTGGAGCTCAAAGCGGACGGACAGCAGATACACACGCTTGTGTTGAGATGAGCTTCTCCTGTACAAATACACCTTCAGCATGTATAATGTCAGTGTATGGAGCAGCTCAAGCAGTGAGCTCAGTCTGATCAACTCATAAGAGCCAGAATTAGAGAAGATGCTCATATGTTGCTCAACGGCGCTCTCTAGTGCTTCTCTACAAATCATCCATAAAACATCACTAAAGTTCAGCTTTCTGCAGAAAAAACAGCCAATTACAACTAATTTGTTGTACAACTTACTGAAACTAATGAAAAGTTTAGAATAATATTATATTTATAGTTGTATGGCTAAAGTGTGTGTTTAGTGCTGTTCATGAATGTCAAACAACAGCGGCTCTAGAGCGAGTAGATATCCGGAGCTTAGAGACATTCATGTATGTGTCAGAATACACAGGATAAACTTATTTGAAAATAAATATATAAATGCACAAATTAATAAAAAAGGAGAACAGATACACCAGATATCAGAAATCAGATTAATTTACACATCAGAAAATAAAACAACAAAATAAAAAAATGTCTTCAAATCTTCATGGCAAAAACAGGTAAAAAATCAATAAAAAAAATAGATATATAAAGGAATTAATAAACATATTAAAAGTGAAATTAAAGACAGGTGAATTTTAAGTTTTCCCACTGAAACTAATTATATCTCTAGAGAACTTTCTGAATCAAACCAATGTCTGATGACATTAAAGGAATCTTTTATTCTGTCATGATTTGCATGTTTGGGTGAACTGATCAGTGTTAGTACAGATACCTGTGGACAGAAGCGAGTCTGTGGACTGAATGGATGGCCATCAGCATCTCAGCAGGTAGAACTGAGCCCTGTCCTCCAGATACGATCACCAAACTTACTCAGCAACGTCCAGCCTGGCCAGGCTGGTCAGGCTGGTCTTAGCTGGTCAGGCTGGGAAAACACCAGCTAAAACCAGCCTGGCCAGGCTGGGAGACCAGCTTAAACCAGCTACTTCCAGCTTAAACCAGCTAAGACCAGCCAACCAGCCTAGGCTGGTATTAGCTGTTTTTTTACAGCAGGGTTAACAAGCAATAATGACTCTGACAACTTGAATTAAAACAAAAGAACTGATTTCCTGGTGTTCCGTAGGTTTATACAGGGATTAATTAACTTAACTGCGCGCACACATACTCTCAATCAGGGTTGCCAGTTTTCACAACAAAACCCTCCCAATTGCTACTAAACTATCCCAAAAGTAGACCAATCGCGTTTCGAGGAGGGTTCCCCTGTAAATATCGCGTTCCAGGGGGTAAAATACACGTTTTGTGGTGAGGTTCCTCTGGTAAAATTTGCATTTCAGGGGCTAAATATTTTATAGTTTTAATGGATTTCAATGAGGACATTTTTGTCCTTAAGATCCTGAGAGGAACTATTTGTTGTACCTATAGTGTAAAATAGATTTATTAAAATAAATGAGGTAACATATTAGGACAAAACCTTCCTAAAGTACTTAAAGTGCTCAAGAATGTATTTATAAGTTTATTAGTATTTGATATATGTTCTTATAACATTGAGAGAAATATTATAGAAGATATGATTTATTATTCTGCATGATTGATTTGTACTTGATGAACATTTTTTGTAACCTTTAAAAAAATGTAACATTTTAGTGGTTTCAAAACATGTATAAATAATGTCCCCGACATGTTTTTAAATTTGTAATATTAAATACCTGCAAATGATTATGATGTTTCAAAGAGTTATACATCCACAGTCTCACAGCGAACACAATTTGGTAACAAAAAAGCCCAATGAATCTTCCTACTGGTTTGGAATGAGGATTTGTGAAATATGAGTGGATTTTCTCTGAACCCCTTTAACCAAAACCAAAAAGAACTGAGGAAAACAAGCGGTTCTCTGTCTCTTTCAGGACTTACTTATCTCTCTTTCATCTCTCTTTAATCTCAGGTGTTAGTGTCTCACCTGTCGAGCTCTGAGTGTGTGTCTCACTGTTGTCAACTGAACAGTTCAATGGTGGCCACTGACAGAAAAGAACTGCATTTACTGTAAAATAATGAGACACAAATAGAGGTGC
The DNA here is from genome assembly GCF_049309525.1 of Garra rufa. Lineage (NCBI taxonomy): Eukaryota > Metazoa > Chordata > Actinopteri > Cypriniformes > Cyprinidae > Garra > Garra rufa. Next base: position 41,277,448 of record NC_133376.1, on the reverse strand, counting down.
TCACCTGCTTAATCAGGTGACCATTAAACACTCTGACTCACAAAAATCACACACTCACACTCACATACACACAGCTGCCTTTTCACCTCAAACACACCTCCATCAGAGGAAACAATGAGCAAGTATTCCTGCAGCTCAAACATAGCACTGGCAATGCTGAAGTCATGGGTTTGAGAATGCAGGGATCCAGAAATACACATCTTGAATGCAATATAAGTCAGTTTGGATAAAAGCAAATGCATAAATATAATGTAATATGTAACAATCAGCCTCCCACTTCACACTGAAAAATGAGTTTTTTGTGTAGTTTTTTTTTTTTTGTCTGCAAACTTGCAAACACAAATGAAAATAAAAGAATTGTTCAGGAACACATATTGAGTCAATTTTGATTTCATGCCAACTTTAAACCAGCGCCCCAAACGATCACAAAAGCCTTAAAACACAATGTGATGAAGATGTTCATGAGTCTCATGATAAACACATTCACAAATGTTTCCGTTTACAGTTTTTTACGATTGTTTACACTCTAAAATAAAAATTTCCACACAATTTGCAAAATTCTACTCCAAGGAGCAAAACACCACCACAGATTTGCACAACATTACACACAATGTCTGCTTCACTCTTTTTGCAAAACATTACACACAGTGATTTGTAAAACTCTACACACATTTCGACACCTTAGACACAGATAAGGATTGTGAGGTTACTTCCTTGTCATTACAAAGCCCCGGATTGCCAATGACCACACTAATGAATGAATTGGATCACATCCACAAGGTGTGGAAGCACACATGTGCTAATTTGAAAACGCAACACTCAGGTGTGCTATAAAAGGCAGCAGGTGAGTTCACCTGTATTCATCAAAAATGGAAGGAGCTAGAAGAAGAGTGAGAATGAGAGGGGGAGCTCAAAGAGGAGAAGAAGGAGGTAGAGGAAGAGGAGAAGGAGGTAGAGGAGAAGGCCTAGGTAGAGGAAGAGGAGAAGGAGTTAATAAATACTTGAAATATTCAGTCTGCAGCATCAGTGTTGTGCAGTGCTTGGTAAGTTTATCGTTGGCCTATTTGTGTACATTCTCCCTATATCTCAAACTAATCTTGAAGAATGTTGTGGGTTTGTCACATGGTCACTCAGCTGGAATCACTCACACTGATCTTACTGTCTATATGATGATTTATTACACATTTATTCTGGTGTTATTTCACTGACAGAAGTTCAGCTGCAGTATTAATGTGATGAAGAGAAAACAAGAGACTCATCTCACTGTTACGGATTCATCATGCAGCTCAAAGCATTATGGGTAGAATCTCTAGTCAGTGAATTCTGATCCATCAACACAGTTTCACTGACGATCCTTTATAAACCCAAAACCCAGGATAGAGCGGCTGAGTGAATGTGGTCTGGACTGTGTGGATGAGGCTCATTGTGTCAGAGACGCTGTAGAAGGACAGAGTTCCTGCACTGTGATCCACAAACACTCCTATTCTACTGCTGATGGGCTCTAGAGGTAGAACAGTCCATTTGTTATTGTGTATGAATGAGAAACTGGAGGTAGAGCAGAACAAACTCCAGGACTGATCATTAGATCCAAACCGACACTCAACACCTCGTTTCCTGCTGATGCTCTTATATGTCACTGATATATGCACAAACCCACTCCACTCAATCTCCCAGTAACAGTGTCCACACACACTCTCTCTACACAACACCTGAACATTGAACACACTATTAAATCTGTCTGGATGATCAGGATACGGCTGGACTCTTTTAGTGTAAGTAATCACTCTGTTGTTCTCAGACAGACAGAGGTGTTTATTCACTGTGTTCAGATCCAGAGTGAGCTGATGGGAATCTGATGGAAAAAACACATCAGAATCAGGAATTATGAATCTGTTTGATCTTTTCATGTAGCTGAACTCTTCATGTTCAGTTTATCATCAGTGTCTCAGTACAGATGACCAGATATCCTGTGCAAATCATCATTTACATCATCAATTATAAAATTCTTCTTTCTCCTTCTACAGGAGGAACATGAACACACTCAGTGAGTTTTTCTGCTTGCTTTCTTACTGACTTACATTGTAGAAAGTTCCTCCTAGTCCAGAAAACAATGTTGGTGAATGTGACTGTGGAAATCAACAGACATGAACAGTGTGATTCTCATGATCCTGCATCCATTCCTAAGACATTTCTAATACGATGTTCTCCATGATATGAGATGATGATGGACTCCTTTCTGAGAGCAGATGGTTTTCATGGACTTTACCTCTGTCTGAGATCTTCTTGAGCTCCTCTTTGCAGAAATCCACCAGGTTGTCTATCAGCTGATGGACAAATTTTCTCAGACCATCAGAAGAGAAGAGAGAACTGAAAGGATGAAGGTAATTTCTGTCTGTAGATTCAGGAGGTGCTGAGAGAGACTGGAAACTCTATAGAAAACAGAAATCAAAACTCATCAGCTCCACACGTCACCCAATAACCTGTACCAATATCAGATTTGACTGATCTTTAGTAATTCACCTCAATCCAACACTTTCACAGCATCAGCTTCATTCTTCTCATATTCATTTTATCACATTAGAGCTACAGATTTATTTGACACTTACACTCTATGTGAACTTTTTTGGTAATAGTTTGGATGATAAAACATCTGCTAGGAACATAAATGTCCATCTAACAGCTCAAGCACATCAATGGAGTCTTATTGTAGAGTTGAGTAGATGTGCTCAGGAAAAGGAGCTCAAAGGCAACAATTAGATTAGAATAGACTTCAGTGCTTGGGGTCTTCATGGTCAAATTCATCAATGTGGTACAGGTAAGTAATAATCAATTTTAGCAGGTTTGAGGATCACCTGATTCAATTCAATAACTCAAGTCCACTATGATCATGTTCTTCTAGATCTCTGTTACCTGCAGGAACTGGATGTGATCCTGTGTGTGTGAAAGCTGCTCCAGCTCAGCGTCTCTCCTCCTCAGATCATTGATCTCCTGCTCCAGTCGCTCCAGTCGTCCTTCAGCTCGACTCACTGCTTGCTTTTCCTGATCTCTGATCAGCCGTATCAGCTCAGAGCGGCTTCTCTCAATGGAGCGGATGAGCTCCATAAAGATCCTCTCACTGTCCTCCACTGCTGTCTGTGCAGAGCGCTGTTAGGACACACAGTGATTCAGGCTTCAGTGGGACTGAAAGAGACAAGAGAGTCTAAACTGAGACTGAGACAAATTTCTCTTCTTCTCCAGACTCACCTTAATAGACTCCACAGTCTCTCTCAGCTGCTGAACATCTTTCTCTCTCTGCTGGATTCTCTGCTGGAACGTCTTCTGCATCTCCTTCAGCTGCTTCTGCAGGACAAACGGATGATAATGAATGTCACAGAAAACGTCTCAGGTTACATATGTAAACCTGGTTCCCTTAGATAGGGAACAAGACACCACATCCTCTAGGGGGCACTAGGGGAACGCTGTCAGTGTGACTCATGTTTGAAGAGTACATACAAAAACTACAATGAATTTTCACTACCGCCGCAACCACAGTATAAAGGGGTGCCAGTAGAACACAACATTCACTTCTTCATCTGAAGCTTACTCCCGAAGCATGGCGAAGAGACTAGAGGTTGCGGTGTCTCGTTCCCTATATAATGGAACCAGGGTTACATACGTAACCTGAGATGTTTCCTCTCAAGGGAACTCAAACCGCATTCTCTAGGGGGCGTTATGGGAACAGATATACCCACGCTGCCATGCTGAGGGGAGTGCATGCTGATAGAACAAGCACTAAGTAACAATTCCTTGAATTTTAGGGTCCGAAGACCCCAGAGTAGAGCTCAGGCAAGGAGATTCCTTTAGAGGAATATCTAGGAGATCCTGTCACATAGGAGCCACTGTCTAGCTCTGAAAGGATCCATTCCCTCAGGAACTGATTCACAGAACCAAGGAAGCAGTTTCCTGTGGACTCCTATTCGGAACCGTTCTATAAGGAATACCTCGGCAAAACCTAGGTAGCAGATGGTCAGGAGGTATTATAGATGATACCCGGGTGAAGTTGGACCCAAGGAGACCGGGGTTTTAAACCAACTCAAAGAATGGGAATGAAGTCTAGCATGTAACCCATACCATACAGGATTTTAGAAAAGTGCACACAACTTTGTGCTCACTTACCACCTCCGTGGATTTTAGAAAGTGCCCAGAGACTGGTGTGGGACACTTACCATAACATAAGGATTTTAGAAAGAGTGTTTTCCCAGTGGGTTTCACTACTAGAGCTCCAGTCTTGTCAATTATGACAAGCAATAAAAGGGGTCAATCCTGCTAGTCGACTGATGTAGTCATGGAGCTAGAACTGACCATCCGATAAATAGTGGAAATGGTAGAGGACAGACTCCTAACCCTGAGCTGCAGGGAGGAACATTCGTCCTCAAAGGGGCAGCACTCTAGGGGAACCCTTAATGCAAAGGGGAGCGTGCTATGTCCAGTCCACACGTTAGCCTGAAGGGAGTTCTATACTCAACCCATGAAGTCAGGAACGGACAGACTCCTAACCTGAAAACCAGGGAGGAAAACCCATCCTAACGAGCGGGCACTCTACAAGGACCCTTTCCACAGAAAGGGGTGAGCCCTACCCTGCTCACAAGGCCTGAGGAGTGAGAATCAACCTTAGATGCAATAAGGACTCCTGACTTCTGGCTCCTGACCCTGAGAGACAGGGGAGGAAAACCTGACCCGCCAGAGGATGGAGCCCTAAGAACCCTTCCGCAGAAAGAGGAGCATACCAACCCGATCCTTTAACCCTTATAGCTATTAAGAAGCAATCTCCCTTGCCCTCGGGCTAAATAGGGGGTGCTTCCAAAAGGTTTAGCCAAAACCAGTCTCGACAGGAGCATTGGCCTGGCCAGATTCTGCAGAATCTGCAAGGACAGAAAGCCTGAGAGAGGTTACTCCTCAGAGTCATCCACTCAAGAGGGTTTGACAAAACCCTGAACAGGGTGGGATTCTCAATACAGAGGCCGGTAAGTGTCAGAGTCCAGCAAGGCTACCAGGGGCAATCATGTGAAGAAAAGCTTACTTGGAAGAAGGGCGTAAGTCCTAAGATACCAAGCTGTAATGTGGACCTGGAGGCCAAAAGGTTCCATAGGGACCTAGGCAGGCGGAAGCAGATCCAAGGAAGATGAGCACCGCCACAACCATAGTGAGAGACCGTGGGGAGGAGGTTTGACCTCGCTGAGGACCTACCCTGAAAGATATAAAGCACACAGACAGGTCCCAAATAACAGCCAATAGCTAGACAAGGTACATGGATCATACTCACATAGATGGTATGGACATGCGTGTCCTGCTGGGGGTGTCCAGGAACCTTCTGCCAAGAGATATTTTCCAAGAGCTTACCTGGAAAGAGGAACATAGCCTAAAAGTAGCGCTGTAGTGGGGACCTGAAAGCCAAAAGTGGCCACGACGTCCAGGTAGATAAGTCGAAGACCAATCCACAATCGCGACGCGTAGCACATATTCAGGTCCTACAGGAGCTAAACATGTTCTGCTCAAGCGCCAAATTCCCCCAGGTATTAAGCAAGCACGGAGCCGCTGGCGACGCTGTGAATGCGTTGTTAATGCCGCGAGAGGCGAACACACTCATGCAAAATCAGGAAGAACAGAGAATCTCACCTCCCTCCATTGCGAATGCATCGCGATGAGTACATCAGCTACCTCGAGAACTTGATGCGCTGCATTCACCACACCCACGTAGCCCGTGAGCTCGTGAAAGCGGGTGTTAGAGCGTGCCTCTTGTAACAAAAAAGCAATGAATGCAACGAATGCATTCAACTCCATCAAGAGCTGATATTGCTTGCTTCTCACCATCACAACTCAGGCCGTATGAAGTTGGGGGTATCAAAGCAAAACTGACAAGACTCACAAGAAACAAAGAATGAATGCAACGATCGCATTCAATTCCCAAACAAACTCCCTTGGGAGATGAAAGCGAGCCATAATTATAAGCCTCTGGAGAGAGATTTTTACATGCACTCAGACAAAAAGTCAGTGAAGACGAAGAAGAGAATGTCGTCACTACCGGCACAACCACACTATAAAAGGGCGCCAGTAGTGATGTCATAAGCTGTCGTCGGCAAATTTCATTGTAGTTTTTCATGTGTGTTTCATGTACTCTTCAGACACGAGTCACGCTGGCGGCGTTCCCCTAGTGCCTCCTAGAGGACACAGTTCGAGTTCCCTCGAGAGGAAACTATTGGCACTAAATCACGTGAACAGATGAATCCAGTAAAAGTGGAGCTGACAACTAGTGGCTGTAGCTTCAAACTCCAGAAGTGATGATCAGCTACAATAATCATATATGAATTATAAAGCATAATGAGCATCAGTAATGGATTGTCAGCAGTTTCACCTGTGTCTAGTTTTAAATACCTGTTTTTCTGTCCTCTGTGCTGCAGCTGATATAATATCATGGTTTTTATGTTCATACATTGTACACAGCACACAAATACATTTCTGGTCAGTACAGCAGAAAAGCTCAAAGATCTTCTCATGTTTCTGGCAGATCATCTCCTGCAGTCGTCCAGTGGCATCAGTCACTTTGTGTCTCTTTCCTTTAAACAAACTCTCATGTTGTTCAAGGTGATTCTGACAGTAAGAGTTCAGACACACCAGACAGGACTTGATGGCTTTGTATTTTCTTCCAGTACAGACATCACACTGCACATCTCCAGCTCCAGCGTAACAGTCAGCAGGAAGTTTCCTCTTCTTTAGTTTCTCCACCACTTCAGTCAGCATGGTGATTCTAGCTAAAGCAGGTCTTGGACTGAAGGTCTGTCTGCACTGAGGGCAGCTGTAGACTCTCATCTGATCCTCCTGATCCCAGCAGTCTGTAATACAGCTCTTACAGTAACTGTGTCCACAGGGAATGGCCACTGGATCCTTCAGGAGATCCAGACACACTGGACACAAGAAATCATCCTGAGAAAACCTGGCTTCTGCCATTTTACTGCATGAATACAGAGACACAAACACACATGAGCTCAGTTTCTGTTTGCCTGAAATCACGTGTTTCCTGTTTCCTGCTTCTGTGTTTGAGTCGTGGGTTTGTCAGTAATCTGTCATTTGAAAAATTGTAATTTAAATTATGTTAGTAAACAGAATAGAAGTCAGTTGAAATTCAAATGAATTTTATCCAGGAAAGTGAAGTTTATAAATACATATTTCTTAAAAGGTTCCATAGAATGCATTGATACAATATTTTAAATTGTTCTCTGATATCAACATAGAAGGTATATGGCATAGGAAAGAGCAAAAATTCTCAAGAAAAGGTTTTACAGGTCCATTTACAACCCTAGGATTTGTCCCTAGAATGGGCGTACATTTCATTTAACAGTAGGGGGGACAATAAATATAAAATTTCTCACAAGCAATTTTTGAAGGGGACACAAATAATACAGTCAAATTGTACTCTAAAGATACACAACAATAAAAACAGGGAATTAAAAAAAGGTTTAAAATTTTCTTTAAAATTAATTAAGACACTTAAGAACAGAATAGAAATTGATTATACAACTGAGTAAGTAACTGAGTAACATCATTATAAAAGTAACTAATTACCAGGCAAAGTAACTATTGCGTTACTTAAAAAAAATCTAATTTAATAAAACAATAAAATAAATATAAAACATTGTACACTAATCTACACTATTTTAATGTTGTTGTGGGACAACGTCAGAGACAACTATCAAATTCAACATATTATTATAAATATTATCATTACTATAGTGGAACAATAAAGCACAATAGGTGGTTTAGAACTTTAAATATTTATTGCACAGACCGACGCAGAGAGACTCTTTTTTTTCCTGGGCATAAGTTGCAAGTTACATAAACATTTTTGCCTTTCACCTCAGCGACGGAAAAGTAGTGCTTATACTTCCAGTTTGCGAAAGCTACCTTTGAACTTGTTGGACTTGCCATCGTTGTGACCACGGCCGTAGCCAGCTGTGAGGTCACCTCGGTCCGGACCTCGGTCATTTTTTAATATTCAAAAATAAAATGTCAAGCTCTCTATGATTATTTAGCCGTTTAAACCACCTCATATCACATGAGTGTTTGCAATTCATGTTGCTGCGAGAAGCTAGCGCAGTGAACTGGGCTTGAGTGCGCGTTGAGTGAGAGCACGGGTACAGCCTCCGTTTGTTGCCAGATCCACCTATATACGTGTTTTTTGACTCGTTTTTCCAATTTAGTGTGACACTTTGGGACGTTTATAAAGTGGAAAGTTGAACGTTAGTGTTAGTGATATATTAATCTTATTTACAAAACACAAGCTTTGAATTTATTTCGGATATCTTTTTCTTTCTTTTTGTAATTGCTTGTTTTTCATAGCAATATCTGGCAACATTGTAAATTCATAAAAAAAAGCTTATAGACAATCTGTAACTTAATTGCTGACAGGAAGATAAGACAAATGCAGTGATCATCGTTAATATCTGAAAGAAATGTATAAAACTATCAAAAACAATAGCATAATACAAATCTGTTTGTTACAGAATGAAATAGGCTACTATGCCAGATAACGTTAACGTTACTGGCCAGCAGGAAGACGTCTCATGCTCTTTAGTTAACCTTATGTCATCAAAAAACATTAATTAAAGCACAATCATCTACATGTCTGTCTATTTTAAAGTTTAGGCTATGTAGTGCATTTGTGGGTGTCATTATAGCACAATTCTTAACACCTTACTTCGGACCTCACTAATTTTCAAACCCTGGTTACGGCCTTGGTTGTGACTCCTGGATGTTGGTGTGTGAGACCGATTGTGCGTGTGCATGTGTGTGAACACCTGCACTACTCTGCCTCTGATTGTCACGAATCAGAGATGAGGTCAGGGTCCAAATGCAGGTGCGGTATTATTAAATTAAACAGAACACAAACAAAAGGCCAACACAGCACAAACATGACTGGAATTACAAAATAAACAGAACTGAAACACGAGCACAACAAGACATGACCTGAGAAGACAATGCAGCCAGGATGAGGAGTGGGAGATGAGAAACTTTATAGTCCGTGATAATTGTGAACAGCTGTGGGTGAAACGAGTGTCATGATCAAAGACAGGTGTTTACAATCAAGGGAGTGAAGTGCGGGAGGAAGGGAAACAGCGACCTCCGGAGGAGGAGGGAAAACCCGCAGCCCAGAGTCATGACAGTACCCCTCCCCTAAGGAACGGCTTCCAGACGTTCCCTGGGGCCGAACAAGTCTGGAGGGAGGTGGAACGGGGGACTGGTGAAACAGGGGGAGGTGATGGTGGGCCAGGCCCGTGTAATGACAGCAGGCCCGGAGACGAAGGTTCCGGGAGGCTGGGCGAGACTAACGTAGAGCTGCTTGGGAGCTCGGGGAGGGCGTGACCGGACTCAGAAAAAACGTGAGTGGGCACCGCCGCCAGAGAAACGTCAGCGGGCACCGCCGCCAGAGAAACGTCAGCGGGCACCACCGCCAGAGGAACATGAGCGGTTGCCACCGCCTTTGGCACAGAGTGAGCGGTCACCGCCGCGTCAGGCACAGAGTGAGCGGACGCCGCCGCATCGGACACAGAGTGAGTGGTCACCGCCGCTTCGGAAACAAAGTGAGCGGTCGCCGCCGCGTCGAGAACAGAGTGAGCGGTCACTGCCGCATCAGGAACTGAGCGAGCGGTCACCGCTGCGTCGGGCGCAGAGTGAGCGGACGCCACCGCCTCAGGAACAGAGTGATCGGTCACCCCCGCATCGGGCACAGAGTGAGCGGACCCCACTGCCTCAGGAACAGAGTGAGCGGTCACCGTCGCATCGGGCACAGAGTGAGCGGACGCCGCCGCATCGAGCACTGAGTGAGCGGTCACCGCCCCTTCGGGAACAGAGTGAGTGGTTGCCGCCGCGTCGAGAACAGAGTGAGCGGTCACCGCCGCATCGGGCACAGAGTGAGCGGACGCCACCGCCTCAGGAACAGAGTGAGCGGTCACCGCTGCATCGGGCACAGAGTGAACGGACGCCACCGCCTCAGGAACAGAGTGAGCGGTCACCGTCGCATCGGGCACAGAGTGAGCGGACGCCGCCGCATCGAGCACTGAGTGAGCGGTCACCGCCCCTTCGGGAACAGAGTGAGTGGTTGCCGCCGCGTCGAGAACAGAGTGAGCGGTCACCGCCGCATCGGGCACAGAGTGAGCGGACGCCACCGCCTCAGGAACAGAGTGAGCGGTCACCGCTGCATCGGGCACAGAGTGAGCGGACGCCACCGCCTCAGGAACAGAGTGAGCGGTCACCGCCGCATCGGGCACAGAGTGAGCGGACGCCACCGCCTCAGGAACAGAGTGAGCGGTCACCGCCGCCTCGGGAACAGTGTGAGCGGTCACCACCGCCTCAGGAACAGAGGGAGCGGTCACCGCCACATCGGGCACAGAGTGAGCGGACGCCACCACCTCAGGAACAGAGTGAGCGGTCACCGCCGCATCAGGAACAGAGTGAGCGGTCACCGCTGCATCGGGCACAAAGTGAGCGGACGCCACCGCCTCAGGAACAGAGTGAGCGGTCACCGCCGCATCAGGAACAGAGTGAGCGGTCACCGCTGCATCGGGCACAGAGTGAGCGGACGCCACCGCCTCAGGAACAGAGTGAGTGGTCACCGCCGCATCAGGAACAGAGTGAGCGGACGCCACCGCCTCAGGAACAGAGTGAGCGGTCACCGCCGCATCAGGAACAGAGTGAGCGGACGCCGCCGCATCGGACACAGAGTGAGCGGTCACCGCCGCTTCGGGAACAAAGTGAGCGGTCGCCGCCGCGTCGAGAACAGAGTGAGCGGTCTCTGCCGCATCAGGAACAGAGCGAGCGGTCTCTGCCGCATCAGGAACAGAGCGAGCGGTCACCGCCGCATCGGGCACAGAGTGAGCGGTCACCGCCGCCTCAGGAACAGAGTGAGCGGTCACCGCCGCCTCGGGCACAGAGTGAGCGGACGCCACCGCCTCAGGAACAGAGTGAGCGGTCACCGCCGCATCGGGCACAGAGTGAGCAGACGTCACCGCCTCAGGAACAGAGTGAGCGGTCACCGCTGCATCGGGCACAGAGTGAGCGGACGCCGCCGCATCGAGCACTGAGTGAGCGGTCACCGCCCCTTCGGGAACAGAGTGAGCGGTTGCCGCCGCGTCGAGAACAGAGTGAGCGGTCACCGCCGCCTCAGGAACAGAGTGAGAATGCTACCCTACTTACTGGAGCTCAACATTAATTGAGCCACAGCCACACACCTGACTCGTGTGTGCAGAGTAGGTGAGATGAACTGGGAAAGCAGGCAGTGGGCCAAACCACTGTGAGGAAAGGGAGGAGGAACTCAACTGTTACTAAATGCATTTTTTGGGTCTTTTTTTTTTACTTACACAATTATGTTAGGTATACATACATATATTTTTCACAATAGAAAGTGTGGTTTGGGATGGGGGGGGCAACCCTCAGATTTACGCCAATGGTCCCTAGAATGAAATGCTCTGTTATTACCTTATTTGGAGGTTCATGAATAATAATGATGACTCTGCTCTGATTGGCTGTTTCACAGAGTGGCTCTCACACAGCAGTAAGGAAACACATGGAGGAAAATATATACTTAATTACGGAGCTTGAGCCGCTATTAATATACGGGGCACTGAAACTGCCGTTTTGAATGCACGATCATTTTTACTTTCACTTTTGAGATTTGTGATTGCATGTGCTCTGTGTAACGTCATACTACAGTGGCAATACTTAGCACATCTGACAAGTTTAGATGCTTGTCAGCAGTGATCAGGATCTGTAAATCATTCGCCATCATCCGCACAGTCATCTCTCCTTACTCTGTTTATGTGATAAGTGAAATCTTATGTACTGCAATGTAACAGACTACTGTTAGCAAGAAGCTAACCGTGTCCCTTTAGTGGCTTGCCTTTTTTTTTTTTTTTCGTGCCTTTGTGAATACAGACACCAACCATCCCTGCACTTAACATCTCCTGCACAACCTGGAACATAACATTAATTCTCATGATCTGCAATTTTCGCTATTGTCCTCTCTTTGTTTTTCCCAATAGCCTAGCTGCAGAACTTCTGATGATTGGGCGATGCAAATGTTGGGGGTGCAACTATTAACGATCGTGACTATTATGTCATAGTCTATGTTATGTTGGAATTGGCCTCTTTTTCAGTGGTCTTTTGCAAACACCAGATTTATATAAGAAGGAGGAAACGATGGTGTTTAAGACCGTTAAAGACAGTATTTCATGTCCATGTACAGAACTGTTATTATTCAACTATGCCAAAGTAAATACAGTTTTCCATTCTATGGCACCTTTAAAGGATTTTACATTTGAAGATTAAACAAAAATGTCCTGTTGGTTTTATTTAGTGCTGCCCTGAATAACTTGTTAACAGATAGTTAATAGTTCAAATAGTTAATAGTTCACAAGACAAAATAATAACTGAATTTACATAAATGAACCCATTTTTACATAAATTAACCACTTCATTACTGCTCTTCAGAAAAATAATAATAATTTGTTTCATTTATATAGTGCTTTTCTAGACCAGGGATTTTCAAGCCTGCCCTGGAGGCCCATCTGCCCACATTAGACACACCCAGTTCAGGTCTTGCAGTCTCTAAAAATGAGCTGATGAGTTGAATCATGTGTGTAAAGCCTTCACACTGCATGATTTTAGCTCTACTCTTTTTCAAAAGACTTCCTGGGATATTTTTTATGACCACAGAGAGTCTCATCTGAAGGAAGGTGCTTTTTGAAAGTATAGTTTTCTTCAGATCTTTCAACTCATAGGTGACTTGTGTGCAGCTTTATAGCAGGGCTGGGCTCACAATGCTTGTTCTTGTTATTTCAGTAAACCGAGGTTACATTAGTAGCTGCAGCATTCCCTTTCAAAGCGTTTTTTCACATTATGTGAATACCCTTGGGAATATGAAAATGTCCAATAGTGATGCGCTATCCACCTTATTCTTCTGTAAAAATGGTCATGGCCATTTTGTAAATTTTATGTGTTTTGCTTCAGGACTCATTCGCGTCCAGCTATTTGTACAAAACCGCCTGTTTTGCTGCTTGATATTACAAATTGGTGTGTCTTACCATATTAGTTTAATGTGTTATCTTAATTATGAACACACTGCTTTGTAGTGCAAACAGTTTTACTGTGGTATATTAGCGCACTGTGTTACGCTATGTTCTTTATGCGCATGCGCTGTGATTGTTCAGTGGCAGATTGAGGAAGTTAATGAACAGTAAAGACGGCATACCTGATAGCTCCGTGTCTCTCTGTCTTCTCTTCTATAAAAACACTACAGTGGCGACGAGGACATTGATTCCACAGCAAAGCAAAGTGATAGTAGTTTGTGTGCAAGTGAGTTTGCAATACTACAGAAATTGTTCGCCAGTTTTCCAATAACTAGACACTGAAAGTCTACAACGGGTCGTACAGCGTGATGGCGGAAGAGCGACATCTAGTGACCAGCGCGGGTACTTCGTAAAGAAATTGCAAGTACAAGAAGATAGAAATGAGAGAAAATATACAGAAAATAAATATCTGATTGCACGGAGGTAAAAAAAACAAAAAAACAAAAACAAAAGTGACATCAACATGGCAATGATTGGCAGAGTTCCTGAATTTGAAAGTAAGAAAGAGGATTTTGAAACTTACTAAGAGCGATTTGAAAGATGGCTTGCAGCAAATGACATTGCAGCAGAAAAGAAAGCAGATGTGTTTCTGAGTGTCTTGGGTCCCGCAGAGTATGGACTACTGAAGAATTTGAGTCAACCAAGGAAAGTGACCGATCTGACATATAAAGAAATGACTGAAACATTGTCGCTGCATTTTAAGCCAAAACCAATACTGATCGCTGAACGCTTCCGATTTCACAGACGATATATTGTTGATTTGAAAAGACTTGCTAGCACATGTGAGTTTGGCCAATTCCTCAACGATGCTTTGAGGGATCAGTTTGTCTGTGGTATGGCAGGCGAAGCTTACCGTAAACGTCTCTTATCTGAGAAAGATTTGACTTTCAAACAAGCTTGTGAAATAGCTCTTGGCCTGGAACTGGCATACAAGGATACAAAGGAGTTGACAGAACGTGCTGACCATTCCAGTGTTGGTGTTCACGGTGTTGCCAGCTATTCAAGAGGAAAAAAGAAAGACAAACTGCAGAGAGGGTCTTCTCATTCAAGTTTCACTGCATCAGGTAGATCAGCACAGAACTTTTTAGCTCGACGAAAAGTGACTTGCCATCGCTGTGGTAGAGAGGGTCATCAGCCACAGGAATGCCATTTCCGCACAGCAGTGTGTCATGCATGTGGTAAAACAGGCCATTTGAAAAAGGTCTGCAAAAGCAGTAAACGAGCTGGTAAAGCCCAGTTAGTGACAGCTACAACTGAGCAATCAAGTGCTTCTGAGGATGCATTTGAACTTTTCACAGTTTACACTGCTCAAGGACAGAAAGATGGACTATTTCTGCAACTGGACCTCTCAGGGAATACAGTAACCATGCAAATTGACACTGGTGCTTCTATATCTCTAATTCCAGAATCGGTATACAAGGAGCTCCTGAGTGATTGCCCCTTGCAGCCAGTGGAGATTCATCTCTCATCATATACTGGAGATACAATTCCAGTGTTGGGAGAAATCCAAGTGCCAGTCCAGTACAATGGAAATGAGTGGACACTGCCACTGATGGTAGTCAAGGGTGACAAAACTCCATTACTGGGACGAAATTGGCTGCAGAAGATTAAACTTGACTGGGGTAAGATTTTCAGCCTAAAACAAGAGACCGCAACTCAGCTATCTCTCAAAGCTGTTCTGGACAACCATAAGGATCTTTTCAAAGAGGGCTATGGAAAGATCAGAGATTTCCAGGCAAGAATCCGAGTAGAGCGAGATGGTAAACCAATATTTCATAAGCCGCGACCTGTCCCATATGCTCTGAGGGAGGCAGTGGAGAAGGAGTTAGAGCGGCTACAAAAACATGGAATCATCACTCAAGTGGAACGAAGTGATTGGGCAGCACCAATAGTGGTAGTCCCAAAAAAAGATGGTTCTGTCAGAGTGTACGGTGATTATAAAGTCACAATTAATCGCTGTATACTACCAGAAGAATATCCATTGCCAAATACGGAGGATCTGTTCGCCACCCTGGCGGGAGGTAAAGTGTTCAGCAAACTTGATTTGTCATTCGCATACCAACAGTTACCTCTAGATCATGAGTCAGAGCAGTACCTGACAATTAACACCCACAAGGGTCTTTTTTGTTACCACCGCCTGGCCTATGGTGTTTCAACAGCTCCGGCTATTTTTCAGCACACAATGGATCAGATACTCCAAGGCATAGATAACGTGGTTTGCTTTATGGATGACATATTGGTGTCAGCACCTACTGAGGAAGCACATCTTGCAGTACTGGATCAGGTAATGGCCAGGCTAGAGAAGTATGGACTGAGGATGAAACTTGCAAAGTGTGCTTTTCTCCAAGATTCAGTGGAATACTTGGGTTACAGGATAGATGAGCACGGTCTTCATCCTACGGAAGACAAAGTTGAAGCAATCACTAAGTCACCAGCTCCACGAAATGTCTCAGAATTAAGGTCCTTCTTAGGATTACTTAATTATTATGGAAAGTTTGTGGCCAATCTTTCAACATTACTGCATTCTTTGCATCAGCTTTTGCAAGCAGACACCAAATGGAATTGGTCACCAAGTTGTGAAGAGGCATTTAAAGCTTGCAAACAACAGCTCCTGAACAGTAAATGTCTTGCACATTATGATCCAGGAAAACCTCTCCGACTTGCCTGTGATGCCTCTCCATACGGTGTGGGTGCAGTCATTTCACATATCCTACCCTCAGGAGAAGAGAAACCGATTGCATTTGCATCACGGACCTTGACATCGAGCGAGCGGAATTATGCTCAAATAGAAAAAGAAGCCCTGAGCATAATTTTTGGCGTAAAGAAATTCCATAAGTATCTATATGGAAGGAAGTTTGTGTTACTGACAGATCACAAACCACTTTTGGCTATACTTGGCCCAACATCCGCTGTTCCAACTCTGGCTGCATTAAGAATGCAACGGTGGGCGTTACTTCTTTTGGCCTATGACTATGAGATACAGTACCGTCACTCCTGTGACCATGCAAATGCAGACGCATTATCCCGTCTTCCGTGCAAACCTGGTCCTTCCGAGGAAGAGCATGAAGGAGTGTTTCTGATCTTTCATGTGGAGGAACTACCAGTCTCAGCTAAAGAGATTGCAGAAGAGACCAGACGTGATCCTATCCTGTCAAAGGTCTTGGATCTCACACTGACTGGGTGGCCTAAGTTTGTACCTAATCCAAATCTTAAACCTTTTTATGAAAGGAAAGATCAGTTGTCCACAGACCAAGGATGTGTTCTATGGGGATCACGTGTGGTCATTCCACCTAAGTACAGGAGAAGATTGCTCTCAGACTTACATGAGGGTCATCCAGGAATCACTCGAATGAAAGCTCTGGCGAGAAGTTTCCTTTGGTGGCCTGGTCTAGATCATGAGATTCAGGCATTTGTCAGTCAGTGCTTATCCTGTGAAACCACACTAAATAGCTAAATATTCTGCAGCGCAGAGGACCTCTGACTTACTGTACTGTGTACAAGTGGGACATCGACAAATTAAAGTACATGTGGACCACATGCTACCGTCAAGGTCTTCAGGACAGCAAAGTGAAGGGATCCGTGATGACCTCTTTTATGATCTGCCAGTTCAGAGAGCGGGAACATCTGATCCAGAAGTTCAACCGGATCAGTCTTCTGAAGCACACCCTGAACAGCGTTATCCCAAAAGGCAAAGAAAGGCGCCACAAAGACTTAATCTTTAGGTCTGAGTTACTAATTAAAGACTGTTAAGAAGAACACATAAGTTCAAAAGTTTATGTTAATATTAAAGGATACATGTGTTCAAAGTTATACCTAAATTAGGCTTAGGTTCAGTTAGGTTCAAATCTAAGAAGGAAGGAATGTGGTATATTAGCGCACTGTGTTACGCTATGTTCTTTATGCGCATGCGCTGTGATTGTTCAGTGGCAGATTGAGGAAGTTAATGAACAGTAAAGACGGCATACCTGATAGCTCCGTGTCTCTCTGTCTTCTCTTCTATAAAAACACTACATTTACCATTTACTGCATGTTTTAATTGTTCTCGTTATTTCCCTATTGTGGCAAATGAACCAAAGTTTAGCCTATAGGCTCTGGATGCCAGAAATACACTGTAAAAATATGGACACACTGCATTTACTTTGCAATTATTTGTGAAATTGACTAGCAATTTCTGAGTGAAAACAATTTCAAAGAAACAGCAAGAAAATAGTATTTTGCTGTAAATCATACTCTAAATTACAAATTTTAAAAATCATTTCACAGTGCATTATCGAGCAGGATCAGAATCTGCGTGAATTAGTATAGAGTTGTTGAACATCATCTTTACCTGCTGAGTCAGAATCTGAGGAAACCTGGCTGAACTTTCATTGGCTGATCTGATGTTAAAAATGAGACAAAGAGAGTAAATGATTTCTGATCCTGCTCGATAATGCACTGTGAAATGATTTTTAAAATTTGTAATTTATTTATTTATATTTTACAATTGCAAGACATAAAAATTTAAATTGTGAAAAAGTCAAAATTGTTAGACTAAAAAAATGCAAACACATTTTTTTATATTTTTGTGTCAAAAAGTTTTAGCAGTTACATATATTATTGTAGTTTATAGTTAATATTTTGAATTAGTGTTCATTTTTATACTTTTTATTTTAATTAATATTTTTTTTTTATTAATTACTATTAGGTTTCATTTATTTATATTTCAGCTATTTTTGTTTATTTTTCATTTATTTTATTTCAAGTTCGTAATTTTAGTGCTTCAACATCAAAATTAGAAATGTTGCCTTCGTAAATAAATTATAGTTACCTGGATGGTTAGTGTTTAATGTTATTCACACCATCACAGATGTGAAATATGATTAGTTTTTTGGGTTTTTTTCAGTAACAGAGCAGCAGCAAGTAGACAGTTGTCAAATATGAGCATGTTGTTTCATACTGAACGCATTTCTTTTGTAAAGAGCGTCATGATGTTTGTGCTGATTTGTGTCAGCAGGTGGCGCTGTTCTGTGAGTCACACCGGGCTCTTGGAGAGAAATCATGCGGCTCGTCGGCTCTCGCACCCTTTACCTTTGCCAACAAATCATCCATAAAACATCAGGCACTAGAGTTCAGCTTTCTGCAGAAAAAACTGCTAGTAAAACTACTACAACTCATTTGTTGTACAGCCTACCAAAGTTCATGAACATTTTAGAATAATATATTTACAGTTGTATGACCAAAGTACTTGTTTAGTGCTGTTCACGAATGTCACAACCAGCGGTGGTTCTAGAGTTAGTAGATATCTGGGGCTTAAAGATATCCATGTAGTTCTACTGCAGGTTTAAAATAGCCTCTTTGACCATCTCACAACACAGCCATCAACACTTTCCCCCTATTCTTTCTCAGCTTGCACTTAAGATCTGTGAAGATGATGTACACAAAGTCTTCAGGAAACAGAAGATAAGAAAAGCCAAAGACCCAGATGGTGTCTCTCCAGCTTGCCTCAAAGCCTGTGCTGCCCAGCTGTCGTCAATCTTCACACTGATCCTCAACATTTCACTGGAGCTGTGTGAAGTCCCCTCCTGCTTCAAATGCTCCACCATCATCCCTGTACCCAAGAAACTAAAAAAAACAGGGCTAAATAACTACAGACCTGTGGCTTTAATATCTGTGGTCATGAAGTTATCTGAGAGACTGGTGTTGGCCTACTTGATGGACATTACTGGACCCTTGCTGGATCCCCTGCAGTTTGCTTACAGAGCAAACAGGTCTGTGGATGATGCAGTCAACATGGGACTGCACTACATCCTCCAACATCTGGACAAACCAGGGATCCCTAAATATCTCACTTCCAGAAAAGATGGCGCCAGCGTGTTCGGCAAGTCGTCTGCCTCGTCTCCTACTTTTATTGCTAGTTGCAGTTTTAATTTGTGATTTCCACCAAGCCATTTCTGCTTTACTGGTGTATGATCACCACACATTGCTTAATATTAAAGCAGCCTGTTTGTCGCTGCCCAAATATAAATTCGAAGACCAAAACTCCAGTCTTCCTCCTCACCTGGCGTCAGTACCTCCATACCTGTGGTGCTCACAGGTTACTTGGCAGAGAAAGCGGCCGAGAAGGCGCGGTAAGCGTGGAGGATTACTGGTAAAAATCCGAGCACAGTGGAGGTCTGCCAACAAGAAAATTCCTCCTTCATACGTAGATGGATGCCATACGCCTGACAGACCGCTGGGCCTACGGTGGATCGTGCCGCTACACCCCAGCCGAGCGCATGCAGCTTCGCGACACCTGCCACTGGTAGCGCTGCTGTCCATGCACCGCAGACTCTCCACTTTGGCCTCCTCAATGCTAGATCGCTAGCTAATAAGACCTTCATCCTAAATCACTTTTTTACTTCACGCCAGCTGGATTTTATGCTCTTGTCAGAAACCTGGCTTTATGTCGGTGAGTGTACCCCATTCTCCGAGCTTTTACCCCCGGATTGTGTGTACATAAACTCACCACGAACCACCGGCAGGGGTGGAGGGCTAGCGTCAGTTTTTAAATCTAGTTTTAAATGCTGCCAAGTAGTAACAAACTCATTATCCAGCTTTGAACTACAGACATTTGTATTAAATGCCGATGTGCCAGTGCTGTGCGCTTTAGTTTATCGCCCTCCAAAATTTAATAAGGCCTTCATTCAGGACTTTACGGACTTTGTTGCAGAAATAACGCTCAAATACGACCGCTTTCTAATAGCTGGTGATTTTAATGTCCACGTATGCTGTGATGCCAACAATTTGGCCAAAGATTTTCTTAATTTGGTTGACTCTTTTAACTTAACTCCATCGGTTGTTGGAGCAACGCACGAGAAGGGGCATACACTTGATCTCGTGCTGTCATTTGGACTAAATATAGCCATACAGGAAATCTGCGATACTGGCATCTCGGATCACTTTGCGGTGCTGTTCTCTGTCACACTGCCCAAAGCTCTGGATAAACCGTGCGCTTTAGCGCGCCAGACACGCACATTAAACAACCTGACTGCCTCTCGTTTCATAGATGCATTAAATGACTCACCCCTACACATAAATCACCTAGGTGATTTAAATGTGAACCAGTGGATCGTTGTTTTTAACGCGACGTGCTCTGATTTACTGGATAAAATAGCACCAATTAGGAGTAAAAGTCCTAAACCAGCATCTGACCCATGGTTAAATGAAACCACACGGACACTCAGATGTGCGTGCAGACGCGCAGAGAGGAGATGGAAAAAAGATCGTCTGCAAGTGTCCTTTCAAATGCTAAGAAATACTCTGGCCGAATATCAGAAAGCCGTTAAAGCTGCTAAATCACAGTTTCTTTGTAATCTTGTGTCAAGTAACAGTCATAAACCACAGCTTTTGTTTAATGTTTTAAACTCTCTTTTAAATCCTCGTGATTGTGCTGACATTGAACCATCACCTGAACTGTGTGAAAAATTTCTTCTGTTTTTTCATGAAAAGGTGTTTACTGTTAGGTCCTCCTTCACCCCCTGTGTTTTAGAGTCTCAGCTACTTCCTACCTGTAATGTTGTTTTGGAACATTTTGAGACTGTATCTCTTTCATTTTTAACCAGAGTGGTACAACAGCTGAGACCTTCAAATTGCTCACTGGACTCTATTCCACCTCACCTGTTTAAAGAAGTGTTCCCGACTCTCGGACCTCTAATTGTAGATTTTATTAATTCTTCTCTGAGGTCAGGCTGCTTCCCAGATGCCTTCAAACATGCTTTAGTCCAGCCACTCATGAAAAAACCTAACCTTGATCCCACAGTGTTATCAAATTTTAGACCTATTTCTAAACTCCCTTTCTTGTCTAAGGTTGTGGAGAAAGCTGTACACGACCAATTACAGTCTCATCTTGACGTAAATGGTATCACAGAAATATTCCAATCTGGATTTAAAGCACAGCACAGTACAGAAACGGCCCTTTTAAAAGTTGTAAATGACTTGTTCTTAGCTGCTGACTTTTAACGCGCTTAGAACATTACGTTGGTATAAAGGGTACTGTTCTCGAGTGGTTTAGGTCATTTTTATCTAACAGAAGTTTTTCTGTACATCTTGGTCAGCACTTTTCATCAAAAATGCCGCTGAAATTTGGCCTGCCACAGGGTGCAATTTTAAGCCCTAGTCTATTCTTAATATACATGCTCCCTCTAGGGGAAATTTTTAAAAAGCACAATGTGGCATTTCATTGCTTTGCAGATGACATTCAAGTCTACTTCCCATTGAGCACTCATGACCATTCTACATTTAAAACACTCCAGGACTTTATCACTTACGACTTTTAGCGAAAATTAAGCCTTATCTCCCTAAGAGGGAACTGGAGAGAGCAATCCATGCCTTTGTAACTGCACGGCTGGACTATTGCAATTCACTGTACTATGGACTAGATCAGTCCTCCCTTCGCCGCCTGCAGGGGGTGCAAAATGCGGCAGCTCGCCTCCTAACAGGAACAAGGAAAAGGGAGCACATCACCCCAGTGCTGGTCTCGTTACATTGGCTCCCCATTTCCTTTAGAGTTCAATTTAAAATTTTATTATTTGTTTTTAAATGTCTGCATTGCACTGCGCCACGTTATCTGTCAGATATGCTGCACCTTTATGCTCCTGCCAGAGCATTAAGATCAGCAGACCAGCTCCTGCTGACAGTCCCTAAAACAAGGCTCATCACCCGTGGCGATAGAGCCTTTGCAGTGGCTGGCCCACGGCTGTGGAACAGTCTGCCTCTTCAAGTCAGATCTGCTCAGTCCGTAGAAGAGTTTAAAAGTAGACTTAAAACTCATTTGTTTTCCTTGGCTTTTAATACTAAATAGGAAGCTATATCTTGGCCTGTTTTACTATATTATGCATGTTCTATTTTATTTTATGTAATACTTTATCATCTTACTTGATTTGATGAGTACATGATTGACTCCTGTGTACAGCACTTTGGTCAACGAAAGTTGTTTTAAATGTGCTTTATAAATAAACTTGAACTTGAACTTGTTTGTGGACTTCAGCTCTGCTGCACTATCATCCCGGATACCCTCCTGAATAAACTCACACAGCTCTCTGAACATGCTCAAAACTGTGGAGATGATTGTGGACTTTAGAAGAAGCACCCCAGCACTCCACCTTCTCATCATCATGGACAGCACTGTGGCTGCAGTGGAGTCATTTAAGTTCCTGGGCACTATCATCTCTCAGGACCTGAAGTGGGACATTCACATTGACTCCATTGTGAAAAAGGCCCAGCAGAGTACTTCTTTCATCAGCTGAAAACCCTGCCACAGACATAGATGACACAGTTTTACTCAGCTGTAATTGAGTCGGTTCTGTGTGGTCTGGTTTGAATCAGCCAGCAAATCAGATATAAGATTGCAACAGGTTGTCAGGACAGCTGAAGGGATAACTGGTGTGCACCTGTCCAACCTTCAGGACTTGTACAACTCCAGAGTGAAGAAACGGGCAGGTAACATCATCTCAGAGCCCTCTCACCCCAGACACAACCTGGCAGACGCTACGGATCTCTGTGCACTAACATCTAGGCATAAAAAACTTTTTTCCCCCATGAGATCTCCAACTTAAACAGAAATTATTACCTGTTTTCCGTAATTCGTTGGCCTGTAAGCCAACTTCCCTCATGATCATTCCTGCATGAGAACATGATCAAGTACAATGCTTTGAATTTCATCAGAAATAATTTACGTTTGACCATGCCCCCTTAATTTTTTCTTTTACTCTCATTTTCCTCTTTGTCTCGCACCACTAGGATTAATTTTCCAAACCACACAATCACCTGTTACTCAATGCTCACACATGGATAAATATGTGTTATCTTAGTTTCACAATTTTGTGATGCTTTAGTTAATTATATTGTGTACTTGTGTTTTCTGAATGAGAACATTGTCAAACCTGTGCAAAATGAGGGCTTTTTGTATACTGTTTCATAGAAACTTTGAGCAAATTGGAAAAGGTGAAATGTGTTAAAAGTTTTGAGAAATCGGTCTTTGTTTCGAGAACTGAATGAATGGTTTGGGAAACTGGGCCAAGTGAAATCTTGATAACACCATATTGAGCAACTATAGACCAATATCAAATCTTCCTTTTATAGGAAAGATTATTGAAAAGGTTGTTTTCAATCAGCTGAATCACTACATAAACTCAAATGGATACCTGGACCACTTCCAATCTGGCTTCAGACAACATCATAGCACAGAGACAGCGCTCATAAAGATAATAAATGATATTCGCCTAAATTCAGATTCTGGCAAAATATCAGTGCTGGTATTACTAGATCTCAGTGCTGCGTTCGACACTGTCGATCACAACATTCTGCTAGATAGACTGGAAAACTGGGTCGGGCTTTCTGGGATGGTTCTAAATTGGTTCAGGTCATACTTAGAAGGGAGAGGCTATTATGTGAGTATAGGAGAACATAAGTCTAAGTGGACGTCCATGACATGCGGAGTCCCACAAGGCTCAATTTTAGCGCCGCTGTTGTTCAGCCTGTATATGCTCCCACTAAGTCAAATAATGAGAAAGAACAAAATTGCATATCACAGCTATGCAGATGATACCCAGATTTACCTAGCCTTATCGCCAAATGACTACAGCCCCATTGACTCTCTCTGCCAATGCATTGATGAAATTAACAGTTGGATGTGCCAAAACTTTTTACAGTTAAACAAGGAGAAAACGGAAGTCATTGCATTTGGAAACAAAGATGAAGTTCATAAGGTAAATGCGTACCTTGACACTAGGGGTCAAAAAACAAAAAATCAAGTCAAGAATCTGGGTGTGATTCTGGAGTCAGACCTCAGTTTCAGTAGTCATGTTAAAGCAGTAACTAAATCAGCATACTATCATCTTAAAAACATTGCAAGAATTAGATGTTTTGTTTCCCGTCAAGATTTGGAGAAACTTGTTCATGCCTTTATCACCAGCAGGGTAGACTATTGTAATGGTCTCCTCACCGGCCTTCCCAAGAAGACCATTAGACAGCTGCAGCTCATACAGAACGCTGCTGCCAGGATTCTGACTAGAACCAAAAAATCAGAGCATATTACACCAGTCCTTAGGTCCTTACACTGGCTTCCAGTTATGTTTAGGATAGATTTTAAAGTACTTTTACTTGTTTATAAAGCACTCAATGGCCTAGGACCTACATACATTGCAAATATGCTCACTGAATATAAACCTAACAGACAACTCAGATCACTAGGATCGAGTCAGTTAGTAATATCAAGGGTTCACACAAAACAAGGGGAATCCGCTTTTAGCTATTATGCCGCCCACAGTTGGAATCAGCTTCCAGAAGAGATCAGATGTGCTAATACATTAGCCACATTTAAATGCAGACTCAAAACTCACCTGTTTAGTTGTGCATTTATTGAATGAGCACTGTGCTACGTCCGAACAGTTTGCATTATTTTAAGCATAATCATTTTACTGTATAAATTAATTTGAAATCATTTTCTTTTCTTTTTTTTTTAAATCATCTTAAATGTTCTTAATTTTGTTTTTATTGTTGTGATTATTATTTTAAATTTTTATGCTATTGTGATTTTAATTCCTTTTTATGTACAGCACTTTGAATTACCATTGTGTATGAAATGTGCTATATAAATAAACTTGCCTTGCCTTGCCTTGCCTTGAATCTGTTATAGTGTGTTGGGAATTGAGAAAAACTGTATCATTCATTATTATTATTTAGCTGTAACCTAAAAAAATATAAATTAAGGTTAACAGCTAATTGTATGACAATAAAAACAGCGGCAGTTCTATGTGAACTTTCTAGGAAACATCTGCTAAGAACATAAATGCCCATATAACAGCTCAAGCACATCAATGGAGTCTCACTGTAGGGTTGAGTGGATCTGATCAGAAAAAGCTGCTCAAAGGTTACAATTAGATTGAAAATTATTTGTAATTTTATAGAGGTTTGAGACACTGAAACTTCACAAAGACCCTTAAGACACGCTCAGGTTTGGTTTCAATAGGCCAAAGCATTGCTAATATAAAGCCTGACTGTATGTTTGGGGTCTTTATTGTTAAATGTATCAATGTTACAGACAAAATAAAAATACATTTTAGCATGTTTAAAGAGCATCTGATCTAATTAAGATGAACGTTACTCAGAATCGGTACTATCAAGTTTACTGATTTCACCAAGATAAATTAGATCAGAAGGAAACATCAAGCGTAGTGTTAGTTCTGGCAGGTCATGTTAGAGCTTGCATCAGCCGAGTCTCAGCTGGTCCATGTCTATCTATAGGAATATCAACGCCTATCTCTGCTAATAATAAGAAGGTATTATCAGCAGCTTTCCCGTGGCTCAATAGTTAATAAATGGTGAATTCAGCAGGCAAACCCCATCATCTCACTATGAATTGTGCAATTGGGAATTTGGTGAGAGCAATTTTTGCCCTTATGGACTTCTCCTCCGATTCATTTAAGTTTGTTAACTTGAACACGTGTAATACCGACAAAAAGCTGATGATGTTTCACAAACTTTTTTTTACTATTTTCTCTAGTTATTATTAGGCACTGCCCCGCACAAGCTGTAGTAACATGCATCAGGCCTGGAGAAATCACTCTAGGCCAGTGAATCTCAACTCCAGTCCTCGAGGCCCATTGCTCTGCACATTTTGTCTGAATCTGACACACTCAGTTTAGTTCATGGATCTGTGTTAAAAGAGGGAGACATACAAAATGTGCAGAGCAGTTGGCCCCAGAGGACTGGAGTTGAGAACCACTGCTCTAGGCGAGCTGTAAAGTAAGGAGCCAAAATTCAAGAGTCTGAATCGAAAGTTAGCATTGCTTTACTCATCGCTACATTATTGACATGGATGCCAGGACATATGTAACTGACTCAAGAACAAGTTCAGATGAGATCTTCTCTTCCCGCATGAAGGAGGATATCAAGAGACCAAACATCCATGTCACATCCATTTCTGAATATCTTCAGAAAGCTACACTAAGTTCATTTTAATGCTCCCAGGTTATTGGCAACATGCTTGTTGCTTAGGCTATCTGTATTGCTTAGGCTTACTTAGTCGTTTTCAGAATATCGGACCCTAAAAATTTGTGAATTGGACTATTTTGCAAAAGTACAACTGGCGTTACATCACGGAGGATGGCCACTGGATGATTGAGAGGAGATGAGGAAGATGAGCTTCAGGTGAAGAAGAACTCAGAATTCAGGAGAAGGCTCCCTCATGTGGTGGGTGGTTGGAGGAGCAGGTTCAGGCATGTATATGACATTATGCCACCTTTTAGGTCCCTCAGGGTGTTTAGAAGCTTTAGTTCGGGGCCTTTCTCCTGGGTCTGGGTCGAGGTTGATCCGGGTGATGTACATGAAACTCAGTGATGAGAATTAGGTCCAAGATGTCATGACAAAAGTATATAACACATATTTAACATGTTATTGTATCTGATGGAATAATAATGGCCGATTTCAAAAGATTCAAAACTCCTCTTAATTTGTTTTTATTAAAAATAATAGCAATACAGCCTGATAAAATCACAACTATCAACAGAAAAAAAGACAAGAAACAGCTGAATTCAGAATTAGATCACACACTGACACCTGAAAATGTTGAAAATATCTATCCGTTAGATTGTGCCAACATCCTGACGACTGCGCCAAAAACATATGATCACATCTCAAGACAGAAATACCAGATCCTGTCAGTAGACATTTATTTAATGATTTTTGAGTCCCAAAACTGCATTAACTCAAAGTCTTCAATCAGCCTGAGAGGTTAACTGAGGAATTCAGGGAAGAGCAGAAAGCAGGAGACAAATGATGATAAAAATAAGCAGGACATAACTGAATAATATTAGTTGTGTATGTTTCAATGCTTAAACGTCATAAACAATGGTTATTATAACTGAACACAATGTTAAATTACTGTACAACATTAAAAACCTGGAAATGGAGACATTCTATTCCTTTAGCAACAAGGTGGTAAAATTGCTGTTTTTGAATGAATTAGGTGTAATGAATTAGAGAGACGCGCAGCAGGTAGGTAAACACACACAACTGTCATCTCTCCCTTTCTCTCTCTCCCTCCTTCTCGCTCTTTCTCTCTCTCAATTGATAATTAATTGAAATAAATGCTATAATCCATTAAAATAAATGTGATCTTACCCGAATAAATGTCTGTAAATGCGCTTCGTGTCGGGCGGCTCTATGCCTCCACGTTGTGCATTTAAAATCCTTAAACGCACTGCAAACCGTTGATTATCCATTACTTACTGTATTACACACAAGAGACTCTATAACATCTCACTGTTACTGATTTATCATGTAGCTCAAAGCATTATGGGTAGAATCTCTCAGCAGTCTATTCTGATTCATCAACACAGTTTCACTGATGATCCAGACCAAACATTAAACCCAGGATAGAGCGGCTGGGTGAATGTGGTGTGGACTGTGTGGATGAGGCTCATTGTGTCAGAGACGCTGTAGAAGGACAGAGTTCCTGCACTGTGATCCACAAACACTCCTATTCTACTGCTGATGGACTTTAAAGAGAGATAAGTCTCTATATTGTTGTGTATGAATGAGTATCTGGAGGGAGAGCAGAACAAACTCCAGGACTGATCATTAGCTCCAAACAAACACTCATCTTTTCCCTTTCTGCTGATGCTCTTATATGACACTGATATAAACACACCAATATTTCCACTCCACTCAATCCCCCAGTAAAAGCGTCCACACACACTCTCTCTACATAACACCTGAGGATAACGATTAAATCTGTCTGGATGGCGAGGATACGACTGATCTGTGTCAGTGAATGTAATCACTCTGTTGTTCTCAGACAGACGGAGGCGTTTATTCACTGTGTTCAGATCCAGAGTGAGCTGATGGGAATCTGACGGAGATTTAAAAAACATCAGAATCAGGGATTATGAATCTGTTTGATCTTTTCATGTAGCAGAATTCTTCATGTTCAGTGTATCATCAGTGTCTCAGTACAGATGACCAGATATCCTGTGCAAATCATCATTTACATCATCAGTTATAAAACTTTTCTTTCACCTTATACAGGAAGGGCTTGTTTGTACTGACTTACATTGTAGGATGGTTTCCTGGTTCCTGGTGCTGGGAACAATGTTGGTGAATGTGACTGTGGAAATCAACAGACATGAACAGTGTGATTCTCATGATCCTGCATCCATTCCTAAGACATTTCTAATATAATGTTCTCAATGATATGAGATGATGATGGACTCGTTTCTGAGAGCAGATGAATCTCCAGGACTTTACCTCTGTCTGAGATCTTCTTGAGCTCCTCTTTGCAGAAATTCTCCAGTTTGTCTCTCAGCTGATGGACAGATTCTCTCAGACCATCAAAAGAGACGAGAGAACTGAAGAAATCATCATTTACATCTGTAGATTCAGGAGGTGCTGAGAGAGACTGGAAACTCTACAGAAAACAAAAAATCAAAATAACTCACCTCAATCCAGCACTTTTAAAGCATCAGCTTCTTTCTTCTCATATTCATTATATCACATTAGAGCTACAGATTCTAGTAATTGCCACTACACTATATGTGAACTTACTAGGAAATAGTTTGAATGATAAAACATCTGCTAAGAACATAAATGTCCATCTAACAGCTCAAGCACAATTTTGATGAAAGTTACTCAGAATTGGTACTATCGAGTTCACTGATTTCAAGCCACTCCCATTTTAGTCAGAGTCTGAGGTAGAGTTCATGGCCATGCTCCTACAGGCAGCCAAGAGTTGGAGGTGAATTCTCCACCTTCTCCTGAGCACTCACAGCTCGATGATTGGTATCTGGGCTCCAGACGTGACTCTCAGCCATTTTCCGCCTCAGTGTCATTCTTCCCAGAGGTCCATGAATAGCTCACCTAAACATCTCACAAACAAGCATGCTCAGTGCTAAACTGCCTGATATCCTTCAGGAGCAGAACAACGGTTCCTCTAAAGCAATTTCCTAGGGCATACGGCAGCCGCAGATATGATTCTGGGGTTGTTACATATAAGACCACTTTAGAACTGGTTGCACAGCCGGATCCCAAGATGGGCATGGCACCATGCTGCTCTCCGGGTCAGCGTTACCCCAGTTTGTCACAGTCTCTTCAGCCCTTGGTCAGACCCCGCATTTCTATGGGCAGGAGTGCCCTTAGAACAGGTGTCAAGGCATGTTGTTGTAACAACAGATGCCTCTGAATGGGTTGGGGAGCTGTATGCAACGGGCATGCAGCTTCGGGCTCCTGGATGGGACATTGGGATAGTAGAATATCAATTGCCTCGTCCACTGCTGCAAGAATATGCCGGTCCATACAGACAACACTGTGGCGGTAGCGTACATTAACCATCAAGGCAGAGTTTGCTCTTTTCACATGTCGTAACTCCCCCGCCACCTCATCCTTTGGAGTTAGACATAGCTCAATTTGCTGCATGCCATTCATGTTACGCTCAATAGTACAGCTGATGTACTCTCTCAACAGTTCACCCTCCCCAGAGAATAGAGACTCCATTCCCAGGTGGTTTAGCTGATTTGGAGTCGATTCAGGGAATCAATTCAGGTGGATCTGTTTGCTTCCTAGGAATCCTCGAATTGCTGGCTGTTTTATTCCCTGACCGCTCCCCTCGGTACGGATGCACTGGCACACAGCTGGCCCCCGGAGTTTATGCAAGTACGCCTTCCACATATTAAGCCTCCTTGCACAGACCCTGTCCAAGATCAGGGAGGACGAGAAGCAAGATCTGTTGGTTGTGCCGTTCTGGCCCACCCGGACCTTGTTTGGCAACCTCATGCTTCTCGCCAACAGCCCCTCGCTGAAGAATTCCCCTGAGGAGGGACCTTCTCTCTCAGGGAATGGGCACAATTTGGCACTCGCCCCCCGATCTATGGAACCTGCATGTTTGTCTTCTTGACGAGATGCAGCAGACCTCTCTGGCCTTTCTCAGGTCATGATAAATACTACCACTCAAGCTAGAGCCTCTTCTACTAGGACTACAGGACTATGCTTTGAAGTGAGATGCTGCCATAGCAGCAAATCACAATTTGATGAATGGTACATCCCTGATCATCAGGCTCCTGAGAGGTGCAAGACGACTTAATCTTCCAAGGTCGCACCTCATCCTCTCCTGGGATCTCTCCGTGGTTCTGGCGGGACTGCAGGGAGCCCCCTGACTCAGTAGAGCTGAAATTCCTGTCCCTCAGGACTTCACTCCTGGTGGCACTCACCTTAATCAAGAGGGTGGGGGACCTGCAAGCCCTCGTGGTCAACAAATCATGCCTTGAGTTTGGTCAAGTTGATTCTCAAGTTACCTTGAGACATCAGCCTGGTTATGTGCACAAGGTTCCCACCACTCCCTTTATGGACCAGATGGTGAACTTGCAAGTGCTGCCCTCGGAGGAGGCAGGCCCAGCCCTTGCATTGCTGTGTCCTGTCTGCACTTTGCGCTCTAAACAGCTCTTTGTCTGTTTTAGAGGACAGCAGAAGGTAATGGGTGTCTCCAAATAGAGGTTGCCTTATTAGACGGTGGACGCCATCACCTTGGCATATTAGGCACATGGTGAGCCATGCTTCCTGGGAGTAAGAGCTCATTCCACTTGGAGTGTTGCCTCCTCCTGGGTCCTGGTACATGGCGCCTCTCTTGCAGGCATATGTAGAGCTGCAGGCTGGGTGACACCAAATAACCTTTTCAAGATTCTATAATCTTTGGGTGGAGCCCATTTCTTCCCGTGTGTTGGGTACAGATAGGCAATTTGCAGGAGTCCGGGCTAAGTGTCATGCTTGAGGCAGCATTCCTCTGGTAAGTATACGTTTGCTTGTTTCTCCAGTAGGTTGGGAAGGTTATGGATTGCAACTGCATTTTTTTAATTTACGTAACACAGTTCGGGTTGTGGCGCTTTCCATAGAGACCCCTAACTCAAAGTGACTGACTGAAAGGGAACATCGGTTATGTATGTAACCCTTATTACTTGAAGGAGGGAACGGAGACGTTACATCTCTTATGCCACAGCTTAAACTGTGCTGAAAGCCGGGATGCTTCTCGGCTTCTCAGCATAAATCTGAATGAGTGAATGCACACCACCATTTTATATACCCTTATGATCTCTGTTACCTGCAGGAACTGGATGTGATCCTGTGTGTGTGAAAGCTGCTCCAGCTCAGCGTCTCTCCTCCTCAGATCATTGATCTCCTGCTCCAGTCGCTCCAGTCGTCCTTCAGCTCGACTCACTGCTCGCTTTTCCTGATCTCTGATCAGCCGTATCAGCTCAAACATCCTCTCACTGTCCTCCACTGCTGTCTGTGCAGAGCGCTGTTAGGACACACAGTGATTCAGGCTTCAGTGGGACTGAAAGAGACAAGAGAGTCTGAAATGAGACAAACTTCTCTTCTTCTCCAGACTCACCTTATGAGACTCCACAGCCTCTCTCAGCTGCTGAACATATTTTTCTCTCTGCTGGATTCTGTGCTGGAACGTCTTCTGCGTCTCCTTCAGCTGCTTCTGCAGGACAAACAGATGATAGCGAATGTCAGAAAATACTGGCACTAAATCATCATGTGAACGGACGAATCTAGTAAAAGTGGAGCTGATAAGTAGGATCAAACTAGATGTAATGTTCAGTTACAATCATCATACATGAATTATCATAAAGATTAAGGCCTCTTTCTCAGTGCAAGTGTAAGTATTATAAAAGTGAAACGGACACATATGTAGAGCTTCACATTGACAGTGTTTTGTGTTCTGTGTAATTAAGCTGCTGTCAAACAACAGGTGAATAGTGCTCCATTATTTTATGTTGCTTAATCAAAGCCTACTTTAAGAAAGATTGTGCTGATAAAGGTTTATGGTGTATTTTCAGCAAACAGTGAAACTCTGCTTTCAGCTGCTGATCATTTCTGCTGTGGTGTTCGGTGTGAATGCTGTAAGCTGTTAATATGGGTGCTGTTATTATGGAGCAAAGAAATTTGTCATCATTGTTTAATAGAAATATTTTGAGTCGGGCTAGATCTGTGCTAGCTAATAATGATCATTTCCTGTTTACAGAGTTCTCTATGCTTCCTTCTGGTTCCCGATATAGATTGCCAAAGATGAAAAGTAATCGATATAAATATTCATTTGTCCCTTGTGCAATTAAGCTTTTAAATGGTTCTTGAGAAAATTTGTTAGGTATGTGATATTTATGTTTTTATGTATTGTATGAGTTCTGATTCTAGCTGCATCTACAGTAAATTGCCTGTAAGGGATTTTAATAAAGTTTGACCTTGAATATAAACACATATGAAACGAGTGTCAGCAATATTTCATCAGTGTTTACTTTTAAATACCTGTTTCCCTGTTCTCTGTGCTGCAGCTGACACAGTTTCGTGGTTTTTATGTTCATCCATACACAGCACACATATACATTTCTGATCAGTGCGACAGAAAACCTCAAGGATCCTCTCATGTTTCTGGCAGATCATCTCCTGCAGTCGTCCAGTGGCATCAGTCACTTTGTGTGGCTTACGTGAATGAAACTCCTCATGATGGTCAAAATGAGTTTGACAGTAAGATTCCTGACACATCAGACAGGACTTGACAGCTTTGTATTTTCTTCCAGTACAGACGTCACACTCCACATCTCCAGCTGCAGCGTAACAGTCAGCAGGACATTTCCTCTTCTTCAGTTTCTTCACCACTTCAGCCAGCATGGTGTTTCTAGCTAAAGCAGGTCTTGGACTGAAGGTCTGTCTGCACTGAGGGCAGCTGTAGACTCTCATCTGATCCTCATGATCCCAGCAGTCTGTAATACAGCTCTTACAGTAACTGTGTCCACAAGGAATAACCACTGGATCCTTCAGGAGATCCTGACATACTGCACATGTGAACTCCTCCTTATTTACTGAAATTCTGTCTTCCATTTTACTGCATGAATACAGAGACACAAACACACTGCTCAACTACACCTCAGTTTCTCTTACCTCTAAAATCACGTGTTTCCTGTTTCCTGTTTCTGTGTTTGAGTGATGTGTTTGAACCATGTCTCTCTGTCTCACGCACACACACACACACACACACACACACACACACACAGGTATCATTATGGGTTAATTCTATAGGGGTAACGGTTTTCTCTTTACCCTAACTCTACACCTACTAAACTTACCCCTCACATAAAACTACATGCAATTTTTACATTAAAAAAAGTGTCCTCATAAACTGTTTACACTGTAGTATCCATGTCATTATACACATTTGTATCTTCATAAACCATATATACCAGAACACACACACACTATCAGTGTATTTGTCACCAAGCAGGCCTCTGTGGTTCCCCCGATCAACACCAGAGGGCACTATCACTCTGGACTCTATTTCCCATAACCCCCAAGCACACCTGTGGCTCATTCCAGAGACTATTTGAGTGCATATGTGTGCTCTTCTCATTGCTAAGTCTTGTTTTGCCCCGACTGAGCGTTCTCTTTTAGAAATGGCATAATAAAGCTTTGCAAAGCACCCAGACTTTCCCCTCAAAGTGGTTAATTACTGTAAACTTTTCAACACATTGCACACATGTGTTGAATGGCTTAAATCTTGTGGTCAAAGGTGGAAAAAAAACTGCCTTTACGCATAGATTGTGTGTCCTCGAGTGTTAGAAACCTCGGGCACAGAGACATACACCTTCTAAAATGCTCACTTGCCTTGATTTCTCCATAACACATTTACACGAGCTGACAAACAGAAGCCTGAAGACAACAAAATTTGCACTATTAATTGCATTATTACACACTATTTTCCCTATGTAATACTGTAAAGCTGCTTTGACAGTCTGTATTGTTAAAAGGGCTACATAAATAAAGGTGACTTGACTTGGCGCCCTTTTATACTTCGGGGGCGCTCACTCATGACGTCATGGGCTATGTGGACCAATAGGACTAGAGTTTTTTCAGACATGCTTCAGATACCGGTCCTGCTGCCGACAGTCCTCAAAGTGTCCACTAGATGACATAGTGCCTTGTTTTCTCTCGGGGGACCAAGGTTATGTGTGGAATCCAAAACGTTTTCTCATGAACAGCATTTTAATTTTGTCATCGTAACAAAAGTTGTCTTGTGATCTCGACATAATCGTTGTAGCATGTTCTACATGAACGCAACATAATAACAGCTTATTAATTAACAATGTGCAGATGCACAAATAAAGATATAGGTACAAACAGAATAATATACAGTGATGGCAACATTGGTTTTGATATGCAATGAGGTTAGTAGATCACACCGAATGCAATTATGGTAATGAAACTGTGATGAGTCATGGAGCAGTAAGAACGGAATGATAACAGATACACTTTCAAGCAAATCAATCACATTTACTCATGCATTTAACATTTATAAGTTAATTAAATGTCCGTAATGAACAGCACAGATCATAAATCAGCACAAATACATCTACAGTAAGGTGGATATATAATATACAACTCCCCATCAGTCATATTTAGTTCTATACTGCCACCTGTTGGCGCTGTTGTGTAACTTAGAGAACAACTCTTTTGCTATGTCGAGATCACAAAATAAATTTTGTTAATGGGAAAACTAGTTATGGGTATATTGAGATCACAAGAAAATTAAGTCATGATAACAAGAAAAATTTTGTAATGTCGAGATCACAAGAAAATTAAGTCATGATAACAAGAAAACAATTTATGTCAAGATGACAAGAAAATTAAGTTGTGATAACAAGAAAACAACTCATTATGTCAAGATTACAAAAAATTAAGCTGTGATAAGGAGAAAACTCGTTATGTCAAGAAGACAAGAAAATTAAGTTGTGATAACAAGAAAACAACTCTGGTTATGTCAAGATTACAAAAAAATAAGCTGTGATAAGGAGAAAACTCGTTATGTCAAGATGACAAGAAAATTAAGTTGTGATAACAAGAAAACAACTCATTATGTCAAGATTACAAAAAAATAAGCTGTGATAAGGAGAAAACAACTTGTTATGTCGAGATCACAAGAAAATTAAGTCGTGATAACGAGAAAACAACTCATTATGTCAAGATTACAAAAAATTAAGTTGTGATAAGGAGAAAACAACTCTGGTTATGTCAAGATTACAAAAAAATAAGTTGTGATAAGGAGAAAACAACTCTGGTTATGTCAAGATTGCAAAAAAATAAGTTGTGATAAGGAGAAAACAACTCTGGTTATGTCAAGATTACAAAAAATTAAGCTGTGATAAGGAGAAAACAACTCGTTATGTCAAGATGACAAGAAAATTAAGTTGTGATAACAAGAAAACAACTCCTCATGTCAAGATTACAAAAAATTAAGTTGTGATAAGGAGAAAACAACTTGTTATGTCGAGATCACAAGAAAATTAAGTCATGATAAGGAGAAAACAACTCATGTCAAGATGACAAAAAAATTAAGTTGTGATAACAAGAAAACAACTCATTATGTCAAGATTACAAAAAATTAAGCTGTGATAAGGAGAAAACTCGTTATGTCAAGATGACAAGAAAATTAAGTTGTGATAACAAGAAAACAACTCTGGTTATGTCAAGATTACAAAAAAATAAGCTGTGATAAGGAGAAAACTCGTTATGTCAAGATGACAATAAAATTAAGTTGTGATAACAAGAAAACAACTCATTATGTCAAGATTACAAAAAATTAAGCTGTGATAAGGAGAAAACAACTTGTTATGTCGAGATCACAAGAAAATTAAGTTGTGATAAGGAGAAAACAACTCATTATGTCAAGATTACAAAAAAATTAAGTTGTGATAAGGAGAAAACAACTCTGGTTATGTCAAGATTACAAAAAATTAAGCTGTGATAAGGAGAAAACTCATTATGTCGAGATCACAAGAAAATTAGGTTGTGATAACAAGAAAACAACTCTGGTTATGTCAAGATCACAAGAAAATTAAGTCATGATAATGAGAAAACAACTCATGTCAAGATTACAAAAAATTAAGCTGTGATAAGGAGAAAACAACTCGTTATGTCAAGATGACAAGAAAATTAAGTTGTGATAACAAGAAAACAACTCCTCATGTCAAGATTACAAAAAATTAAGCTGTGATAAGGAGAAAACAACTTATGTCGAGATCACAAGAAAATTAAGTCATGATAAGGAGAAAACAACTCATGTCAAGATGACAAGAAAATTAAGTTGTGATAACAAGAAAACGTCTCGGGTTACGTATGTAACCCTGGTTCCCTGAGGGAACGAGACACTGCGTCCTGAAACGCTGTGGGGAACGCCATTGGCGGGCCGCACTCTGAGTCATGTCCAACGTCCAATGAGAAACGGGAGTGACGTCACAGGCGCGGTGACGTCATCGACCAGGAAGTATAAAAGCACGTGCGTTTGAAGCTGGCGTCAGCTCATAGGCATGAAGCGAGCGCAGCAGGGATGCGGGAATTATGGTCCGAGACGCAGTGTCTCGTTCCCTCAGGGAACCAGGGTTACATACGTAACCCGAGACGTTCCCTTCCGGGAACTCTACACTGCGTCCTGAAACGCTGTGGGGAACGAAGTATCAACGTCCCCATAATTTCCGCACCCTGCCTAGTGTCTGCTAGAACAAGGGGGGAAAAAAAGACAGCGTTAGTACATTACAAACCTCAGCCTGGGGAACCTGCCAGGACATGGGTGGTAATACATCTCTGACTGTGGAGCCCACCAGATCAGAGGGAAAGAGACCTCGGCCCTCGAGCCCACGAGGTCATGTCATCCTTCGTCTGGTCTCGCAAGACCGAGAAGGGACAGTGTCTAGCAATACTTACCTGATGAGACACTGTAGTAACTCCGCCTGGTGATCTTGCCAGGACGCGAGTGGTAATCCACCTCTGTCTGTGACCCATCACCAGACAAGAGGGATAATGAGCCTCGGCCCTCAGGCACACGAGGAGAGATGTGGTCCTTTGTCTGCGTTGCAGCCAGTACAAGAGGGACACGAGAAGTGCCTGGTGATCTTGCCAGGGCACTGGAATTCATCTCTGTCTGTGATCCACCACCAGACAAGAGGGATAAGAGACCTCGGCCCTCAGGCACACGAGGATAGGGTTCTCGACCGCTGCCTGTCACACGACCAGTGCAGGGGGAGAAATGCTCCTCGGCCCTCGGGCACTCGAGGAGAAGTGGCGATCCATTGTCTGCATTACAGCCAGTACAAGAGGGACGCAAGAAGTGCCTGGTGACCTTGCCAGGGCACTGGAATTCATCTCTGTCTGTGATCAGCCACCAGACACGAGGGATAGAATAGGCCTCGGCCCTCAGGCACACGAGGCTAGGGATCTCAACCGCTGCCTGTCAGCAGACCAGCGCAGGGGGAGAAAAGGATTCCTCGGCCCTTGGGCACGCGAGGAAAGATAGTGGTCCTTTGTCTGCATTACAGCCAGTACAAGAGGGACGCAAGAAGTGCCTGGTGACCTTGCCAGGGCACTGGAATTCATCTCTGTCTGTGATCCATCACCAGACGAGAGGGATAAAGGCCTCGGCCCTCAGGCACACGAGGCTAAGGTTCTCGACCGCTGCCTGTCACATGACCAGTGCAGAGGGAGAAGATGCTCCTCGGCCCTCAGGCACACGAGGAGAAATGGTAGTCCGTTGTCTGCGTATAGCCAGTACAAGAGGGACATAGGGAGTGCCTGGTGATCCTGCCAGGACACTGGAACTCATCTCTGTCTGTGATCGACCACCAGACACGAGGAATACAAGCCTCGGCCCTCGGGCACACGAGGCTGTAGAGGGGAGTCATACGCCTTTGTCTGGGGAACTTGCCAGAACCAAAAAGGGGTAAAAACTCCTTTCCTTACTCAAAGGAAAGCGCCTTTTGACCTCTTGGGCCTAGCCTTAGTGCTAGGGCTGAAGGATGACTGAGCCCGGAGTGGCTCTGAGGTCTAGTTCGTAGAATCTGACGAACGTAAGAGGTGAGGACCAACCCGCCGCACTGCAGATATCCTTGATTGGGACACCTGCCATCAGAGCTTTGGAGGCTGCGACGCCTCGAGTTGAGTGAGCCTTGACTCCCATCGGTGATGGGAGACCAGAGGACTCGTATGCAGTAGAGATGGCATCAACGATCCATTTACTGATAGTAGGCTTAGAAGCCGGGCACCCCCTCTTAGGGGGGCCGTAACAGACAAACAATTGCTCTGATTTACGCCACAGGGCAGCTCTGTGGACATAAGTGTCTAGTGCTCTTACTGGACACATTAAGTTATACTTCCTCTGGTCGTGCTCCACGAATGGAGGAGGATAAAACGCTAACAGCGTTATTGGCTGTGGTGTTACTGAGGGGACCTTGGGTGTGTACCCAGCTCTTGGGTAGAGGAATGCTTTGGCCAACCCTGGGGCAAAGTCAATATAGGAAGGGGCCACTGAAAGGGCCTGCAGGTCCCCAACCCTCTTAAGAGATGTCAGCGCCAACAGCAGTGCTGTTTTTAGGGTAAGCATCCGATCGGAGGCCTCCTCCAGAGGCTCGAAGGGAGGCTTACACAGCGCTTCCAATACCACAGCCAGGTCCCATGTAGGGACTCTCGGTTTTGCACGAGGCCTCAGCCTGAGTGCACCGCGGAGGAAACGTGAGACCAGGGGGTTTCTGCCCACTGAAAGGCCGCCCTGAGGGGCGTGGTAAGCCGATATAGCCGCCACGTACACCTTCAGGGTGGAGTGAGCTAACCCAGCGGACAAACGAGTCTGCAGGAACTCCAGCACTGTACCAATTGGGCAGTGAACTGGGTTTGAGTGGCGTTCGTGACACCAGGACGCAAACAGGTTCCACTTTAGGCCATAAAGTTTCCTCGTAGAGGGAGCTCTGGATTGAAGGATGGTCTCAGCAACCTCGGTTGAGAGACCAGCTTCTATGAGCTGTGCCCCCTCAGGGGCCACACCCATAACTTCCATTTCTCTGGGTGGGGGTGGCGTATTGCGCCCCCAGCCTGAGAAAGAAGGTCGCTCCTGACGGGAATCTCCGACGGAGAGCCGTCGAGGAGGGCGATTATATCCGAGAACCATACTCGGGCCGGCCAGTACGGGGCTACTAGCAGCAGCCGTACTCCGTACCGGCGCACTCTTTCCAGAACTCCCGGGAGCAGAGCGATCGGGGGAAAAGCATACAGACGAAGCCTCGGCCACGTCTGTACCATGGCATCCAGTCCGAGAGGAGCTGGAGGAACTAGAGAGTACCAAAGGGGACATTGCGATGTCTCCTGAGTCGCAAAGAGGTCCACTTGGGCTTGACCAAAGACTCTCCATATCTGCTTCACCACCTGAGGGTGAAGCATCCATTCCCCGGGCCTCAGCCCCTGCCTCGACAGGACGTCTGCTCCCACATTGAGACGTCCAGGAATGTGAACTGCTCTCAATGAGAGAAGCTTCCCTTGTGACCACAGGATGATCTGGTACGCCAGCTTGTATAAGGGGCGTGAACGCAGACCTCCCTGGTGGTTTATATAGTAGACCACCGCCGTGTTGTCCGTGCGGACCAGCACGTGACGGTTTCTCAGGTCTGGAAGGAAATGCTTCAGAGCCAGGAACACTGCCAACATCTCTAGGCAATTTATGTGCCAGGAGTGATGCTGGTCGTTCCATAGGCCTTGGGCGGAGCGGCCACTCATGACCGCTCCCCACCCGGTGAGGGATGCATCTGTCGCTAGCGTGACGCGGCGGCAAGGAGCTCCCAGCACTGGACCTTGTAGTAGGAACCAGGGCTTCTTCCACATGACTAAGGCACGTAGGCAGCGCCGCGTGACCTTGATCTTGTGGAATGGGTTCCCCCTCGGGGAAAACCCTTTGGTTTTGAGCCACCACTGCAGTGGTCTCATGTACAGCAGTCCAAGAGGTATCACGTTGGATGCAGCTGCCATAAGACCTAACAGTACTTGGAACTGTTTGACAGTGAGTAGCAGGCCTAGCTTGACCGCATTTACTGCAGTAAGGATCGACTCTATCCGAGCAGGTGACAATCGTGCCTGCATCGTGGTCGAATCCCAGATTACACCTAGATAAGTGGTTCTCTGTAATGGAGATAGCACACTTTTCTTGGCGTTGAGTCTCAACCCCAGCTTTTTCATGTGAGCAAGAACAACATCTCGATGTTGAGCCGCTAACT
Organism: Garra rufa; assembly: GCF_049309525.1. Lineage (NCBI taxonomy): Eukaryota > Metazoa > Chordata > Actinopteri > Cypriniformes > Cyprinidae > Garra > Garra rufa. The sequence goes on along the minus strand of NC_133376.1, from coordinate 41,237,202 downwards.
GTTCTGAACTGGTTAGAATGAGCCAGTCGTCTATGTAGTTGAGTATGCGGATGCCCTGGAGTCGCAATGGAGCCAGAGCAGCATCCACACACTTCGTAAAAGTTCGGGGAGAGAGCGCTAGGCCGAACGGAAGAACTCTGTATTGGTAAGCTTTGCCCCTGAAAGCGAACCTGAGAAACTTCCGGTGTTGAGGAAGGATGGAGACGTGAAAGTATGCGTCTTTCAGATCTATCGTGACAAACCAGTCCTCGGACCTGATTTGGGACACGACCTGATTGACAGTCAACATTTTGAACTTCAGTTTTCTTACTGAGAGGTTTAGCTGTCTGAGATCTAAAATGGGCCGCAGGCCCCCATCCTTCTTGGGAACAATGAAGTACCGGCTGTAGAACCCGGCCTCTCTGCATTGAGGAGGGACCACCTCGATGGCCTCCTTCCTCAGGAGAGTATTCACTTCCTGTTCCAATACCAGAGCCTGCTCGGGGCCTACCAGAGTAGGAAATACCCCGCTGAAAGGTGGCGGCCTGGCGCCGAATTGAATGGAATAACCTTTCTCTACAGTACGCAGGACCCACATAGAAATATTTGGCAGTAGTTTCCACGCTGCCAGAAATTCTACTAAGGGAACCAGCCTCTCGAGACTGGTCTCTGGATTTATTAGAGGAGCTAACTTGGTGACCTGTAGCAGCGAACTGGCAGGATGCACCTGAAGTGAGCGCTCTAGAGACCCCCGTGGGGGTGGCGAACTCTCTGGTTCCGCTACGTTTCCGGGCGGAAGGACCAGAGAATGATGTTCACGGGAGACTGCCGCGCCCTGTAACACCGGCAGGGTTAGCTGACGAATCTCCTGAGGGCCCCGAAGAGAGGTGGTCACCGTACTCCTCAGAGGCGGTGAGGCACCTGAATCTTCGAGAGGGGCTGCCCTCATTGGCCCTGGGCCACGACCATCAGGGCCGTTTAGCCGAGGCCCTCTTAGACTGTAGGACGACCCTCAGGTCGGGCCTAGTCTTTGAGGACCCCGGCTTGGAGCGTTGCTGAGCCCGCCCTCTAGGCCGCGCCGGAGGGGCACGGGTAGCAACGCTCCTTTTCTGGGTCTCCCTGTGTGAGGAGCTGGAGTGCGGCTGGGGCTGCTCCCGTCCAGCAGCCCCAGAGGAGAAAGTGCGGCGAGGGAGGTAGCGCTGGAACGCCGCTGCCTGCCTACGGGCCTCCTGGTGCCTGTTGACAACTGTGTCAACAGAGTCACCAAAGAGGCCAGCGGAGTGCAGGGGGGCGTCCAGGAGCGTGACCCTGTCCTTCTCTTTCATGTCGGACAGGGTCAGCCAGAGATGCCTCTCCGCGGCCACCAAGGCTGCCATAGACCGCCCAACAGCGCGAGCGGTCTCCTTGGTGGCCCGAAGCGCCAGATCAGCGGTCCTACGCATCTCTGACACGCTCACCTCCTCGCCATCACTAAGCTCCTTCAGCAGGTCGGCTTGGTACGCCTGGAGCACAGACATGGTGTGTAAACATGCACCAGCCTGACCTGCTGCCGCATAAGCCTTGCCCATCAAGCCTGATGTTACTTTTAATGGCTTGGTGGGCAAGGACGGAGCCTTCAGGGACGATGCCAGGCCGGGAGACAGATAGCTCGCTAGTGTCTGCTCGACCTGAGGCATCGCCCTGTAGCCGTATCCCTCCATCCCCCCCACATTACCGTAGTAATCTGAGGCGGGGGAGTAGAGACGAGAGGAATACGGCTTATCCCACGACCTCGCGATTTCTTTATGGAGGTCGGGGAAAAAGGGAAGGCTCCGTTTGGGAGGTGCTGATTTAGCCCGCAGGAAGCGCTCATCAAGCCTGCTCGCCTGGGGCTCTGGATCTGGAGCGGGTGACCAGCTGATGTTGAGCTTGGCCACCGCGCTCGTCAGCACCTCCACCAGCTCCTCATACTGGGGTGAACGGGGGGGCGGTTGTGGGAGGTCAACGCTCTCGATGTCAACCTCCTCGGAGGAAGACAGGAGAAGCGTTGACTCCTCCTCTCGGAGGGAAGGAACCGCAGTGCGGGCTTCCTCATCCAAGAGGAGGTCATACGATCCGCTGGGTGAGGAGAGAGATAGGGGATCACCCGTCTCAACTCCCTCCAGCAGATCTAGCTGCGAACCCCACGAGTGCAGCTGCCGCTCCGCCTCGACGGAAGCGGGGCCAGACCCGCGGGGAACGCTAGCGAAAGCCCCCTCCTCAAAGAGGGCTTTCCGGGAACGGAGCAACCGCAGCGGCATCCGCTCGCACTGCGGGCAGCCAGCCCCCTCAAGGGCTGACCTAGCGTGCTCCGCTCCCAAGCAGGCTACACATAGATCGTGTGTATCCCCACCAACAATGAAGCGTTGGCAGGGAGGGACACACCGTCTATGTGGCTGCTGAACCGCCATAGATCGCTCGTTCTTAAAAGAACGTTCGTTCTTAAAAGAACGTTTTCCCCCTGGCATTCTTGCTCAAATAAAAGTAGTGCAATTGGCACTGAAAAACAGCAGAATGCGAATCAGACAGACAATAACACAGAGCGCTCTCGCTGAATGACAAAAGCTGACGCCAGCTTCAAACGCACGTGCTTTTATACTTCCTGGTCGATGACGTCACCGCGCCTGTGACGTCACTCCCGTTTCTCATTGGACGTTGGACATGACTCAGAGTGCGGCCCGCCAATGGCGTTCCCCACAGCGTTTCAGGACGCAGTGTAGAGTTCCCGGAAGGGAACAACTCATTATGTCAAGATTACAAAAAATTAAGCTGTGATAAGGAGAAAACTCGTTATGTCAAGATGACAAGAAAATTAAGTTGTGATAACAAGAAAACAACTCTGGTTATGTCAAGATTACAAAAAAATAAGCTGTGATAAGGAGAAAACTCGTTATGTCAAGATGACAATAAAATTAAGTTGTGATAACAAGAAAACAACTCATTATGTCAAGATTACAAAAAATTAAGCTGTGATAAGGAGAAAACAACTTGTTATGTCGAGATCACAAGAAAATTAAGTTGTGATAAGGAGAAAACAACTCATTATGTCAAGATTACAAAAAAATTAAGTTGTGATAAGGAGAAAACAACTCTGGTTATGTCAAGATTACAAAAAATTAAGCTGTGATAAGGAGAAAACTCGTTATGTCGAGATCACAAGAAAATTAAGTTGTGATAACAAGAAAACAACTCTGGTTATGTCAAGATCACAAGAAAATTAAGTCATGATAATGAGAAAACAACTCATGTCAAGATTACAAAAAATTAAGCTGTGATAAGGAGAAAACAACTCGTTATGTCAAGATGACACGAAAATTAAGTTGTGATAACAAGAAAACAACTCCTCATGTCAAGATTACAAAAAATTAAGCTGTGATAAGGAGAAAACAACTTATGTCGAGATCACAAGAAAATTAAGTCATGATAAGGAGAAAACAACTCATGTCAAGATGACAAGAAAATTAAGTTGTGATAACAAGAAAACAACTCTGGTTATGTCAAGATTACAAAAAAATAAGCTGTGATAAGGAGAAAACTCGTTATGTCGAGATCACAAGAAAATTAAGTCGTGATAAGGAGAAAACAACTCATTATGTCAAGATTACAAAAATTAATTCACGAGTTCGCCCCCTACATCTAATCTGCTTGAGCGAGTAATAAGCATATTTTGGCGTGCTGTCCTGGGGAAGGGTTCCGGGCCCGGAATACAGGCCGGACCCAGAGAACTCCCCCTGCTAGTTTAGGATAGAAACAGATTAAAAAGTGGGGAGTAGGGGTGGAGGAGGGATGCCAAGAAACTGTCGCTGGATGGAGGTAAGACGGCTGGCAATATATAGATGATGCGCTAATTCAATGATTGGTTAAACGAGTTGCACCTGTGCCGAATGGATTGATTATCTGATTGTGCTCCTCCCGAACCTTGTTAATAAAACATCATGTAGTGATAAGGAGAAAACAACTCATGTCGAGATGACAAGAAAATTAAGTTGTGATAACAAGAAAACAACTCATTATGTCAAGATTACAAAAAATTAAGCTGTGATAAGGAGAAAACAACTCATTATGTCAAGATTACAAAAAAAATTTAGTTATGATAAGGAGAAAACAACTCTGGTTATGTCAAGATTACAAAAAAATTAAGTTTGATAACAAGAAAACAACTTATTATGTCAAGATTACAAAAAAATTAAGTTTGATAACAAGAAAACAATTTATTATGTCTAGATTACAAAAAATTAAGCTGTGATAAGGAGACAACCACTCGTTATGTCGAGATCACAAGAAAATTAAGTCGTGATAAGGAGAAAACAACTCATTATGTCAAGATTACAAAAAAAATAAGTTATGATAAGGAGAAAATAACTCTGGTTATGTCGAGATCACAAGAAAATCAAGTTGCAACAACAAGAAAACAGTGCTTCACTGTGAGATGTTTCGGTTTTTTGATACAAGCTTTGAAGCCTCGGTGCCGAACGTCACATCACTATTCTCTCTGTTAACAACATTTTGCTACCTACCTTGATATCTTCATTTAAAAAAGGAAATAATTCAATCAGGTAAAGCTTTAAGCATAAAAGGTTCATGAGTGTTGGCTTCATGACTTTACAAACATTTGACATATTAAATATCATTCCGTGTCTATTTCTATGTTCAGCAAATAGTCATATGCTTTTTTCAAATAATTAAATGTTTTCTTATCCAAACTGTTGGATTTCTTAATTAGAGTAATGAAATTAACAATAAACTTCTACTCAGCCAACAGCAGTATGGCTCGCAAAATAACAAAGAATAGATAAAGAGGAGATTCCGGAACAGGAGTTTCCTCAGATCAATGATGATCAATGATGGCCAATGCAGTAGCCAAACCCAGGATTGGTGTGTCTGTGAGAAGATCTGGAGTGGATATTGAGTGCACCAACATGTACCTCACAGGCCCTGGACTGGATGAAACTGTCTAAAACCCCCTACAAATCAAGCAGTGGCAGGAAAGGGGTGCCGTTTATTTGCTCTTTATTTTCAAATGTATTGTATTCTTTGGACAGTAAGGGAGGCAGTATCTTCATTGTACTTTTCTTTTTTTTCTGATATTAGCATGACTAGAATTTGAGGAGAGTAGGCAGGAAGTTAGAAGGCTTTGGTTTATTATTTAAGCAGGAGGCAGAGTGTAAAATGTGATGATTAATGGAATGTAAGTGGATGGTGAAGGTTTAAAGCAGGTTGTTTGTGTTACAAGCTAATGCAAATAGAAATTAAAGAGCAAAAGAACAAGGCGGCTTCATTTTTTGATTTTTACTGTATTGAAAAGTACTACTTGTTATACTACAGAGTCAGCAAATTTATTATATTATTTTGTGTGTGTGTGTGTGTGTGCGTGTGCGTGTGCGTGTGCGTGTGCGTGTGTGTGTGTGTGTGTGTGAGAGAGTTCTCTATTCTCTGTCAGTGGAGGCTGATACAGTGTATCTGCTGTTACTATGGTTACTGTGGTAAAGTGTCAGTGTGATGTGAGACTGTGGCTCCCTCTGCTGGCCACACTGTCAATCACTAAATCAAGATCACATATGAATAATTTAAATCTGTAACTAAACCACTTCTTCACAACACTTCCAAAGACAGAATGAGTTCTGAACAATGAGAATCAGAAAATGATCAAAGTTATTAGTTATTACTACATCTAGCAATATTTTATCATATTTTAATATTTTAAAGAATATAACATTTACAACACTGAAGGTTTTGTACGTTTATGACACTATATTTTGTGTTTAATTATTTTAAGATTAAAAAACTACTAAAAAACTAGCTTTTAGTGCTTGTTTGCATGTTTCTGATACAGTGGCAAAGTCGACATTTTTGCTCTTCTAACCAGAATAATCAATCTCTTGATAATCAATCAAGTACAAGCTTGATTAGCTGGTTCAGGTGTGTCTAATTGGGGTTAGAGCTAAACTCTGCAGGCCCCCGGGCCTCCAGGACCGAGTTTGGGCACCCGTCTTTACCCAAAAAATGATGTAGTACCGACAGTGACCAGAAGAGGTCAAACTAACCAAAGGATCAGGGCCTGTATTCACAAAACATCTTAATGCTAAAAGTAGCTCATAACTTGCAGATTTGGGAGAAAATCTTAAAAATAATGGCCATCAGTCCAAAATTTAAGACTTCTAAATTTTTACTCTAAGAATATTATTTCACAGAGTTTTAGCATTAAAACTAGCTCCTAAATCCATGAAGCATTAGAAATAGTGAAGAGGACTTCTAAGTCACTAAGAAGACCAAATAACAAACTATCCTCCCTGCTGAAAAAAAACAATACAACACAGAGGTTGCTGATTTCCACTACAAATGCCATTACAAACATTGCAAACCAATTTGTAACTGTTAAACCATTAAAACAATTTCTTGAGTGCTTTGAGACATATTTTATTAGGATTTACCAAAGGTGACCAATTACCAACAGAGACCAACAGGCACCATCACAGTTACCAATAAACAAGTACAATTTCCACTATAACCAGTAAAACTATCAACAATTATATGATGGTTTCTTTTGTTTTTTTTCAGCAGGGCTAAAATGGCTGTTGCTAGCAATCTGCCTCAGAATGTAAACATTTAAGAAACACGCTCTGTTTGTTTGCACACATATGTTTTCCCATCTCTTTTGTTTTTGAAGGTTATCCCAACAAGTTAACAAGTTGGGCAAGAAGTAACATCTGTTCTAGCATCCAGTTTGGTTTTCTTATACATTTGCATGTCTTACTATGAGAAGCACACATGTAAGAGGCTGACAATCAGCTGAACATATAATTGTTTAATTAGTGACTCTCTAAGCCTGCAATTTAAACAATCTTTTTTTTTTTTTTTTTTTTTTGATTGTGGCAACATTTTTATTTTTTAAACTTTTGATTGAATATGGCAACATAATATCATGCTCTACAATATTTCTATGAATAAATCTCTGACAGAGACCCCTTCCCCATCAGCCAATCACTGTGTGCATAGTTAATAAGCATCAACCCCGCCCCTACTCTTATCTTAAAACTTCTCTCTATTCCTTTTAGAAGTTTGTCTCAGCAGCTTTGTGAATAGGTTTTAAAAGAAAACTCGTAGCTAAACACTTTGACTGATATTTAGGAGAACTCTTAGTGGTAAGATAAAACGTTTTATGAATACAGGCCCAGATGTGGTAAAAAATAGTTAAACATGTTTATATCCATTGTGAAAAATAATACCTTGTTTAATGATGCAGAAATTCGAAGGGAACTCTATCCTGAGGTTGAATACATGGAAAGAAACACAAGCAACACACTACAATTCAAAAGTCACTGAATTAAAAAAAGGAAAAAAACTACTTCTCTTCACCATGAACGTTGAGTTATATATTTTAAATAAATCCTGTTCTTTCGAACTTTCTATGTCAAATAATCGCGAAAAATAAAACATATGACGGTTTCCACAAAAATACTGTGCAACACAATTTTTTTCAACATTGATAATAATCAGAATCAGAACATGTTTGTTGAGCAGCAAATCAGTATAATAATTATTTCTGAAGGATCACAGAAATAAATGACTGTTTAACAGATATTCACATAGAAAACAGCTGTTTTAAATTCTAATAAATTTTCACAATTTGTACTGTATTTTTTACCAAATAAATGCAGCCTTGATGAGCAGAAAAGACTTATTTTAAAAACATGAACACATTTTATTTATATATATATAACGGAGCACAAACTAACATGGAGTTAGATGTAACACTTGTGGTTTAAATTTTCCACACATGCTAGCATACCTACATTTAAAGCATTTACTAGTTGCGATAGCAATACTATTCAGAGAATAAAATGCGCCAAAATTCAGAAGTCTTTTGAAGATATCTCTGAATATTTATTTTACCATAGTAAAAGTACATTTAGTAAATTTCTGGCTGAAGTTAATTTTTTATCTCAGTTTTTAATATTAATTTTAAACAAGACAAATCTGCTATTTTTTTAATCTTCAATCTGTTATTTATCAGTTTATTAATGCTTCGCAAACCAGCAAAAGACACTAACCTGTTTTTAAATCTCAATGGTGCAGATGGGGAACGTTGTAACACTGCATTACAATGTGCATCGCTGTTATTAAACTATGCTATTCTATGACATTAGTGATGTAATTTACACCATTTACTTTTATGGATTTTAATGAGAAACCACAAGAAACAGGTGAATAAAGACTGACAGTCAATGTTTAAATGTTCAGAAATGATTATTTCAAGAAATGTAAAGCATTTTGTCTGGTTTATGTGTGTGGTGTTCTATGAGAGCTGTGTGTGGTGTGGAGGGACTGGAGTGTTTGTCTGAATGTCTAAAAGTGTTTTATCTATTTGGCTACATTGTTTTGTGTGTTGCAATCAGGGCCGTTCCAAACATAGCTGCAATGTGTTCATTGTCAAACTCCAAAATTCGATTATTTTTAATTCTTAAAAAAATGCCATTATTTTATTTGAAAAAGTTAGTACAATTTTTTTAAATTGACAAAATATTAGTTTGTCATATATTTTTTTCATTCGACCAGATAACATTTGAAGCTGTCATATGGTTATGTTACAACGTGCCCCTTTAGATGTTACAATGTATCCACCCACGGGGCATATTGTAACATTTCACTTCCTTTCTTTTGAGGTAAATAACGGAAAAAAAAGATACACTGTAATTATGAAACAAAGCGACATAGACAATTGTGAAATTAATGTGGATAATAAATTATACTCTGAACTCCACATAGATTTAAACAAATTGAGAAATTCAAAACGTGTTAGATTGTGCCCCGCACTCATACACACGTATTTATGTGTAGTAATTGGTTTGTGAGTGTCTCTGTGTAAAGCGACCACACACGATCTGAAGGGTTTAAATCCGTCAGTGTGTGTTTTACTGAGAATCGTCATTCCTCTGCACTACAGTCATATTTGCTCCTGGAAGAGCGAGTGAGGTAATGTGTGTCCGAGGAACTGATCCGCAACACACACTCACACACACACACACACACACACACACACACACTCCTGTGATAAGACACACTGCACTGACTCTGAGTGTGTGTGTGAGTGACGGTGTGTTTGTTTTGCTGGCGTGTTAACGAGGCTCTGGGAACGTTAGCGAGAGAGCTGCACTGATACGCTACATTGCTCTTTATGACGGCCCTCCATTGTGCTGAGAGCCGTATGACTTTATTACAGAGGAAACACCGTGTGAGAGAGAGACTGTGTGTTGGTGGGCCGCTGATGAACACACACATATGGAACTCATCATTCAGTGAGTGAAGAGCTGCTGTCTGACCTCTGAACACGGACGTCTTCATGTAGGACACGTGTGTGAAAACACGCAGATCACAAACGCTTCATACTTCATGTTCCCACTCAAGAATCTACTGGAGGAGTCTGAGGGTCTGAAGAGCAAGCAGTTTGCAGTAGTTGTTAGGATTCAGAGAGTCTTTACCTCAATCATCTGATGCTGATTTTTATGAGACTAAACCCCATCCAGGATCTTCAGCAGTGGGTCAAATCTAGACTTTTTTTGTCAGCTGAAGCCCTTCGAGCTAAAAAAAAAATGGCCCTGAGATTTAACAATTTACCAAGACATGCAGATGTTTACAGCTCTCTGATGACAGTTTATGGTCACATCACATCTTTATTAGTAACTTTTGTTGATTTTAATTTGTTAATTGCATTTATTTCAAATAAAATATTTTACTTTTTTGATGTGTTTTATTCTAATGACCTGCCCAACTCAATCCGAGTCCTTAGCCATCTTCAAGAAACGGCGAAAAGCACATCTCTTCCATCTTTATTTGACCCTCTAACTCTAGCACTCTCTATTCTAGTTCTATTCTTTAAAAAAATAAATCTTGATCATAGGCTTGCACTCTATTCATAAAAAACCTAACACTGCCTTTTCCATTCTTTTTGCATTCTATTTATTTGTTTTCTTTCTATTTATTATATAATTAACAAAAAAAGGCTTTGAACACTAGCTTGCTCTATTCTTTTTCTATTCTGTATATCTGTATATACATGTTTTCTACTTATTTCATTCAACAAACCTTGCTACATATGCATTAGACTGAGACTTGTCATCGCACTTCCATATCATTGCTCTTTTGTTAATTTTGATTGCTTCCATTGTCCTCATTTGTAAGTCACTTTGGATAAAAGCATCTGCTATTACTAAATGTGAATTATGTATTTATTTTAATTGTATTTTGATTGTAATTGTTATAAAATTATTTATTTGCTTTAATGGTATTTATTTTACATTTATTTATTTTATTTAAAATAAAATATTTAACCTTTTTGGCAAGTGTTTTGTTTAAAAATGATTTTTTATTGTATTTTTTGTTTTGTTTTTTAATTTCAAATGATTTATGTCATTTGTATTTATTTCAAATAAATTATTTCACTGTTTAGTAAGTGTTTTATTCTGTATTTATTTCAATTGTATTTATTTCAAAATTATTTAATTTAAATTTATTTCATAAAAGATATTTTACTTTGTATTATTTTGGTTGTATGTGTTTTAAGGTTATTTATGTGTGAGGGTATTTTAATAAATTTTTTTAATTATTTATGCAGATTGTATTGATTTTAAATAAACTATTTCAATTTTTAGAAAGTATTTTATTATGATAATTTCTTATAAATGTATGTTTTGATTGAATTATTTAAATTTATTTCATTAAAAATATTTTACTTTGTAGTTATGTTGAATGGATTTGTTTCAAATAAAAATTTTCACTATTTCACTACAATGTTAATTGTGTTAAATATAAATATTTGTTTTACTTTTTAGTTTAAATAATTAATTAATAGATTTTCATTGACTCTAGATTATTTATCGATCCATAAGAGCTGTGTGTGTGTGTGTGTGTGTGTGTGTGTGTGTGTGTGTGTGTGGTATTCAGTGGGTGGCAGGTCTCTCTTCTGCTCTTCATGGATGAAGTGTTATGGTTTTGAGCGCCAGAGCAGCTCCAGTTGGACTCAGAGCGTCTGATGTGCTGCTTTCACAAATAAACGTCTGTACAGCAGCCATCAGACACACAGTCATGAGGAATGAGTCTGAACATCTACTCTTACAGTTGTGTTCATTATGAACTCAGCCAGACTTCATCTGCATTTGAACTGGTGAATCTGAGTCCGTGTGACGTCAGTAAAGCATTGTGCACTGACCTATGTGCAGAGAAAAATATCTCAGCCTGTCCTGCTCTGGGAACTGATCCCATAATGGAGTCAAAGGTCAGAGGTCAAACACATCACCCACGTCTGGAGCTTCCTCAATGCACAATAGTTTTGCATGATATAGCAGTCCCAGGGCAGCGTTACATACGAGATACCTAGACATGACCAGGGGTCTCGCACTGATTATTAATATGCAAATCAGTGGAGCAGGACCAATGAGATCACACTGTGGGCGGAGCTACAGATGAGACACTGAAGATTAGTCATGATTGACAGCTGGAGGTCAAAAATGTGTGTAAGTGTGTGTTCTGACCAAGAAACTCTCCCTCGCTCAGATCGTATTTGTGTCTCGGAGAAACACCTACGATATGAATGAGATCTCTCGTGTTTCTTTCCTGTGGGATCTTCACTTTCACATCACTGAGGGATATAATAACAAACTTGACTGACAAAGAAAGAAAGTGTTAAAGGAAAAAGAGAGACGATCCACTCAAGAGTGTGTGTGAGTGAGAGCAGAGACTAAACAAAGCGCAGTGGGGAATCTCATTGTTTTGGAGAATCAAACACTCACTCACACACTCACACACACACACACACACACACACACACACACAGCTGTATACATCTGATGGACAGGTGTCAATCATCTTACAAATAAATCTGTCACTAGCTCCTGCTCAGGACCAGCCTATAATCAGCTCATGAACAACTAAGCACCAGCTACCATGCTTAAAACAGCCTATGAAGCATATGAAGCATAAAACAGCATATGAAGTTTTTTCAACAGAGTAAATCCACATTAGCATAAACTCCGCCTCTGATGACATCACAACACCCCACCCCCCACACACACACACACATACTGTTTCCATGAGGATTTTAAAGCTAATAAGGAGTGACATTAATCCGGAAGAGGAGACGGGAGAATCACTGCAGCACACGTCACACACAGCTGAAACAACACACACACACACACACACACACACACACACACACACACACACACACACACACACACACGACTGACGACTGACGGGAAAATCTCTCATGCTGTTTTTCCCACATGACAACTTTTAACACTAATGAGCTCTGATGTGCGGATACACAGATGAATGATTGACAGCTGTAATTACAGTGTCAGCAACTGGAGGTTAAAGAGTGAAAGTACAGTCACACAAAGTAGAATCTTGTGTAACACTTTAGAATACGGATCCGTCATTGATGAATAACTACACAGGAACAAATGACTAATGCACTACTAACATTATAGTAATTACTATTAACAAACAAGACATTCTGATTAACGAATCAGTAAATAATAGTGCTCAGCTGAAAGTGGTAGTTCACTATTAGCTAATCAGTAACTATTTTTTCAAATCTCCCAAATAACTACTAAGAATTACTACACAGTAAAAAGTTTTCACCAGATTCAACTTAAAAACCTAAGTTCAGCAGCTGCCTTAAGTTTTTAAGTTAAATCATATTAAAACTACAAGTCAATTTAACTTATTTTAAAACTGAGTTGATTTAACTTGTGAGTTGAAGTGACTTAAGTTGATTTAACTTAAAATTTTAAGGCAGCTGCTAAACTTAAGTGTTTAGGTTGAAACTGGTGAAAACTTTTTACAGTGTATATACAGGTTCATAATTAATATAAATAATGCAAAATGTACAATTAATTCTGAAAGTAAAAATCATAGTAACCCACTAGTAATGAGTCAAGAATTACCAAATACTTCAGAAGGGATTACTAATTATTTGGATCTGTATTCTAAAGTGAAGATCATGATAACTCCCTAGTAATGACTGAAATCATTGTAAGCTTTTGAGCTATATGTTATCTTTTGGATAGTAATGACACAAGTGTTACTACATCCTTCTAAAGGAATTACTAATTATTTGGATCCGTATTCTAAAGGGTCACTAGTAATGACTAAAGTCATTCAAAACTACTGAGGTTTTTGTAAGGTTATGGATAGTAATATTTCAGATGGCTTTAGTAACACTTAAGTCGTTACTAGAGGGTTACCATGATCTTCACTTTAGAATACGGAATTCTTAGTAGTTCTTTGGGAGATATGAAAAAAATAGTAGTTACTGATTAGCTAATAGTGAACTACCACTTTCAGCTGAGCACTATTATTTACTGATTCTTTAATCAGAATTTCTTGTTAGTTAATAGTAGTTACTATAATGTTAGTAGTGCATTAGTCATTTGTTCCTGTGTAGTAATTCATTAATGACGGAACCGTATTCTAAAGTGTTACCAAAACTTGTCTTTTAACTGATCTGAATAATAACTATATCTTCTGTAAAGCTGCTTTACAGCTATCTATTGTATCCACCTTATTTTTCCCATAAGACCCATTCCTGAATGTAATTTCTGGCTTCCAGTGTACTTTGCTTCCAGCTATTTTCAGCTGTACCAAAACATTGATTGATATTGCAACCAGGTGTGTCTTAACATATTATTTTAATGTATTATCTAAATTATGAACACACCGATTTTTTATGGCAAACAGTTTTACCATTTACTGCACTTTGTTATTCTTCTTGCTATTTCCCATTCACAGATAATAAACTGGAAGTCTCACACATTTCTGCATTGAAAAATAAGTTGTAGAAAGCACTGTAGAAATAAATTAAAAACACTGTAGAAAGGCTTGTAATGTTTTTTTTTAAATAAGTATCTTATGCTCATTCATACTGCGTTTATTTGATAAAAATACATAAAATAACAATATTGCAAAATGTTATTACAATATAAAATATTTATTTTTATATACTTTAAAATATAATTTTAAAAGCTGAATTTTCATCAGCTGTTACTCCAGTCTTAAGTGTCACATGATCCTTCAGAAATCATTCTAATATGCTGATTTATTGTTAGAATTATCAATGTTGGAAACAGTTGTGCTGCCAAATTTTTATTTTATTTTTTTGGAATCTGTGATTCTTTTTTTCAGGATACTTTGATGAATAACAAGTTAAAAAGAATGGCATTTATTCAAAATATAAATATTTTCTAACAATATATGTCTATACCATAACACATCCTTGGTGAAAAAAGTATTAATTTCTTAGAAAAAAAGAAAGAATAAAAATTTAAAACCAAACTTTTAAACAGTAGTGTATATTGAGAAAACCTTTCTGTTTTAAATAAATGCTGTTCTTTTCAACCTTTTATTGATCAAAGAATCCTAAAATTGGTATCACAATAAAGTTGACTTTGACAGCTTCCAAAAGAGTATTAAGCAACACAACTGTTTTCAACATTGATAATAAATCAGAATATTAGAATGATTTCTGAAGGATCATGTGACATGATAATGATGCTGAAAATGTATCTTTGTCAAGTCAAGATTATTTATACAGCGCTTTTTACAATACAAGTTGTGTCAAAGCAACCTTACAGCATTAAAATAATAAAGTAAAATGTCAATAATAATGCAAGAGTTCCATATTGCAACAAAGTCAAATTGGGGAGGACTCATCTGGTTCCCATGGTCTTGTGCCGGTGGCCATTTAGGGTAGGAGTTCTTTCTTGATGATCTGTCTCTTGTCATCTAGTTGACATGGTATCCGCTGACATTCGGCTGTAGGTGTTGATCCACCATCTGCTCTTGGTTTGGACTGGATCCGGGGGACTGCAGTGACCATCTGATCTGGATACGGACTGGATCTGGTGGCTATGGTGACCTGGGAATAAGAAACAAACAGACTAATATTAACGTAGATGCAAGATTTCCAAGTTACCACAAAATCAGATTGGAGAGGACTCATCTGGTTTTCGCGGTCTTGCGTCGGTGGCCGTCTAGGTGATGAGGTCTTCACTGATGATCTGTCTCTGGGGCTCATCTAGTTGATGTGGTCTCTGCTGACATTCAGGGCTGTAGAGGATATCTCTGGGTGCTGATGGGCACGGACTAGATCCGGAAGACTGCAGTGACCGTCTGATCTGGATACATGATGGGTGGCTACTGTGACCTCGGAATAAGAAGGAAAGATACTAATATTAGCGTAGATGGCATTCTTCTTCTGATGCAACGAGTACATCAGGTGTTATATGGGAAGTGTCCCTGGTTCCGGTTGACCTAAATAATGCACCCAAACAATCCTTTAACGGATTTGGATTATGAAATGTATTAAGTGTAGGCCAGGTTAAAGAGATGGGTCTTTAATCTAGATTTAAACTTACAGATTGTGTCTGCCTCCCGAACAGTGTTAGGTAGATTGTTCCAGAGTTTGGGCGCTAAATGTGAAAAAGATCTGCCGCCCGCAGTTGATTTTGATATTCTAGGTACTATCAAATTGCCAGAATTTAGAGAACACAGCGGACGTGAGGGACTATAATATGATAAGAGCTCGCTCAAATACTGAGGAGCTAAACCATTGAGGGCTTTATAAGTAATTAGCAAGATTTTAAAGTCTATACAATGTTTAATAGGGAGCCAGTGCAGTGTTGACAGAACCGGGCTAATATGGTCATACTTTCTGGTTCTAGTAAGAACTCTAGCTGCTGCATTTTGGACCAGCTGGAGTTTGTTTATTAAGCGTGCAGAACAACCGCCCAATAAAGCATTAAAATAATCTACCCTTGAGGTCATGAACGCATGGATTAACGTTTCTGCATTTGACATCGTGCGCATAGGTCGTAATTTCGATATATTTTTTAGATGAAAAAATGCGGTTTTGCAAATGCTAGAAATGTGGCTTTCAAAGGAAAGATTGCTATCGAATAGCACACCTAGTTTCCTGACTAATGACGACGAATTGACAGAGCAGTCATTGAGTATTAGACTGTGTTTTAGGTTATTACAAGCGGAGGTTTTAGGTCCAATAATTAACACCTCTGTTTTTTCAGAATTTAGCAGTAAAAAAAGTCTTGCCATCCAATTTTTTATTTCAACTATGCATTCTGTTAGTTTTTCAAATTGGTATGTTTCGCCGGGCCGTGAAGAAATATAGAGCTGCGAATCATCAGCGTAACAGTGAAAGCTAACACCATGTTTCCTGATGATATCTCCTAAGGGTAACATATAAAGTGTAAAAAGTAATGGCCCTAGTACTGAGCCTTGAGGTACTCCATACTGCACTTGTTGTGATTGATATGATACCTCATCATTCACTGCTACGAATTGATGCCGGTCAGATAAGTACGATTCGAACCAAGCCAGTGCACTACCACTAATGCCAACATAATTTTCAAGTCTATTTAAAAGAGTATCGTGGTCAATAGTATCAAATGCAGCACTAAGATCCAGTAGCACTAATAGAGAGATGCATCCACGATCGGATGACAGGAGAAGATCATTTGTAACTCTAATAAGAGCAGTCTCAGTACTATGATACGGTCTAAAACCTGACTGAAAATCTGACTTTGTATCACAGGAATAAATTTCATTTAAAAATGTATATTCACATAGAAAGCATTTATTTTAAATTGAAATATTTCAAAATATAATTTTTTCTGTATTTTTGATCAAATAAGCCAATAAAACCATTAAAAATCTTATTGATCCCAAACTTTTTCAAATCTATTGCTTGTCTAGTTAAAATTGCTTTAAATTTTGATTTTAGTTCTACTTCCTTAGGCATATACATTGACGTTCAGACAATGTTGTGAGCCAGTGCGTGTGCTATGAGTCCGTGAGCCCATGACTGGACTGTGCTGCAAGTCTGAGGCAATCACACAAGCTTTTGCGCTAAACATGGAGCTTTTTTAGCTTCGGATAGTTAAAGAAAGAAAACCAAATGTTGAGCGTGGAATAGGGAAGTGTATCTCCATAACTGAGGCCAACGCAATACGCATCTCGATACATAGCCAACGATATGATATATGATATAAAAAATATATTTCAATGCTGGATAATAAGTAATAAATACAATTTTTAAAGGCACTCTAAAACCAATAGGAAGCCAATTAAGGGCCTTAGTCTAAATGGCGATTGTTTTGCTAAATAAGACCCTTATTCCTACACTGGGATCGTTTAGAGCCCTTTGAAGCTGCATTGAAACTGCATTTTTAACCTCTGTTGAGCACCATTGAAGTCCACTATATAGAGAAAATCCTGGAATGTTTTCCTCAAAAACCTTAATTTCTTTTTGACTGAAGAAAGACAGACGTGAATATCTTGGATGACATGGGGGTGAGGAATTATTAGGAAATTTTTATTCTTTTTTTAAAGATTTATTTTTTGGCATTTTTGCCTTTATTATGATAGGACAGATCAGACATGACAGGAAGCAAAGTGGGAGAGAGACGGGGGGCGGGAATCGGGAAAGGTCCTCGAGTCGGGATTCGAAAGTGGAGTAATCCTTTAAAGGTGCCATAGAATGCATTGATACAATATTTTATATTGTTCTCTGATATCTACATAGAAGATACATGGCATAGGAAAGGGCAAAAATTCTCTAGAAACGGTTTTACAAGTCCATTTACCACCCTATTTGTCCCTAGAATTAAATGGTCTGTTATTGCCTTATTTGGAAGGTCCGTGAATATTAATGAGGGGCTCTGCTCTGATTGGCTGTTTCACAGAGCTGCTCATCTCAATAGCTGGCACATGGAGGAAATATATATTTAATTACGGAGCTCTAGCTGCTTTTAATATGCGGTTTGTTGAATCTGCTGTTTTGTATCGGCGACATTTTACTCACTATTGTGATCGCATTACTTGGAGTTATGATAAAGAATAGAGCAATACGTTGGTGTACAAACTGCATGTACAACTACCATGGCTGTTTTGGGTGTTTAATGTAATGGTGACGGGCGCTGCACGCAGTAAACTTGTGTTGTGATTGACTCGGAATGCATTTTCAAATCCACATTGACAAAAACTACATTTATTGCGGTTCATTAACTTCTTAGTTGTAAGTGCCAATGCATTTAAGAAAAATAAGACATTTAAATCACCATTTTGCTACCCTTTTGCTGTACCTTTGGCTCAGAATAGATTTAGAAATTCACATTGCATTTTGCTACAGTTATCACATGGTATTATGATGAAAATGCAACCCCAAATGCCCTACCCATACATCTAAACGCATTTAAATGATGATTTTACTACAGTTTTTGCTTGGACATATCAAACAAATCTAATCAATTTGCGTAATACAATTTCATTTTTTAATTTTGCATTTTATAAATCATTAAAAAGTTTTTTTTCCTTTACATATTAAAACTGGTGTAAAAAATTGCAAATGCAAGTCCTATCCACCTTATTTTTCAACGCAGAAATAAGCTTGTTTTCTGTAAATGTGTGAGACTTCTGGCTCATAAGCTGCTGTAGGGAAATAAGAAGAATAATAATATAGTAAGACACACCAGTTTGGAATATCAAGCAGCAAAACAAGCTAAAAAGTTTTACAGCTAAAAAAACAGCTGAACGCGGATGAGACAGGAAGCCAGATGCATTAACTTTACAAATGGCCGCGCCTGTGCTTATGGGAAAAATAAGGTGTATAGTTGTAAATAACTTCGGTTTTTCCTTAGGTGTGATGAATGAAGCTGAATTAGAGGCAATTGTGTTAGAAAATTGCACTGTGTCATCTTAATGACGCACAACACTGACATGAACAGAACAGGCACGGTAAAGACTTGCCATACACAGCATTATAACTCAGTGAGTGACTCTAGGAGCAGGAATGAGGAACCTGGTTTACAGACTCACAGACACACCTGTTTTACACACCTCAATGAAAACACAGTATTTAAACTCGTCAGTTCAGGAGAAAAAAAAAGAAGTGTAGTTGAGCTGTTGTGTGTTTGCATCTCTGTATTCATGCATTAAAATGGCAGAAGCCAGAATTTCAGTGAATCAGAAGAAGTTCTTGTGTGCAGTATGTCTGGATCTCCTGAGGGATCCAGTGGCCATTCCCTGTGGACACAGTTACTGTAAGAGCTGTATTACACGCTGCTGGGATCAGGAGGATCAGATGAGAGTCTACAGCTGCCCTCAATGCAGACAGACCTTCAGTTCAAGACCTGCTTTAGCAAGAAACAACATGCTGGCTGGAGTGGTGGAGAAACTGAAGAAGACCAAACTTCCTGCTGAACGTTACGCTGGCGCTGGGGATGTGGAGTGTGACGTCTGTACTGGAAGAAAATACAAAGCTGTCAAGTCCTGTCTGGTGTGTGAGCAATCTTACTGTCAGAATCACCTTGAACAACATGAGAGTTT